>NC_034174.2:72750174-72877867 GCF_002021735.2 Oncorhynchus kisutch | reverse complement strand
TTGGGGTCAGAGTGAGGGTATGTAGGGCCCCGCCCCCTCTGGGAAAGTTTGTCCAAAGCAGCTAAGGCTGCGTAGGCTTTGGCCTCCTTCTTGTTGGAGCCTCGACCTTTGAACTTCTGTCCATCTACCTCCCTGTGAGTGGCGGAGGTGGTAACACAGAGACACATGCTGGTTACTGTGTTTCCTACATCTCTGCTCTGTCAACTACATCTGGGCCCATATTCATAAAGCGTCTCAGAGTGGGTAGTGGTGATCTAGGATCGTAATGAATAAGATTCTACATAAACATGGGGACCTGATCCTAGATCACTACTTCTACTCTGAGATGCTTTGTTGATACGAGCCCCCGACCTTACTGGTTATTCATCTACTGTAGTTTCCAAATCCTTGCGCAATGAATCAATAGAATTGTCCCAAACGTGCAAACCCCGCCCATCTGCCACTGACTGACCTCCATGACGAAAGCACTTGTCATGGCTGCCCCCGGTCTCAGCACGAGAGCTCGTACTTCAGGCTGCGTCTCTTCTCGTTCAGCTCCATCACTGGGTTCTTCCCGTGCTTAGTGAGGATGGGACCGTTCTGATAGTATGGAAGACATAGCAGAACAGTAAGTCCAATGTACATCATCAACAACAACTCTATTGCAACATAAGTGCTTTATTGAGAAAGGTATACTTGTGAGATTCTTGGCATTTAGACCTTGTTCTACGTACCCAGAGGCAGATAAACTCACGGATACCATTTTTATGTTGTTACATGCAGTAGGCAGGAAGGAAGTGGTGGTTTCACAAGCTAATGCTAACTATCGATAGCGCAATGACTGGAAGTTACAGGTACAGTAGCAATGCTTTGTGCTGCTTTATGAAAGTATGTTAAGTCAACCAGGTTAAAAAAGTAACAGGGAAAAAGCCAGAGAACATAGAGAGAATGACTACCTCGTCAGATGCCATGGACGCATCACTTGCTGTAGGTGTGGATTGGTTACGTTTGGCTCCTCCCCTCTTCGCCTGTTCAATCTTCACATCCGCCCCCAGTGGGCAGGCCCAACTTCTGCAGGACCTGAGACGGGCAGGAGAGAGAGGACTTGTGGACGGCAGCCATTATAAACAGAGTCGATACAGACGACAAGGCATTCAATGCAAAACCAGTGGATTACATTCTGGAGAACAACGACATAACACTTTGATGAAAGCAAGCAAAGGTTACAGAGAGAGGAGAAACACTACTCTTTCTTTCAAAGAGAGTAACATTTGATTCCAGGGACCATCTTGTGTTGTACCAGTTAACCATCATCTTAAAAGGGATAGTGCGAGATGTGTCTAGTTACCCAGAGTCGTGGATACCATTTCTACGTGCAGTATGAAGGAACTTGCAGGTAGATTTGCACCGCTAATGCTAACTAGTGTTAGCGCAATGACTGGAAGTCTATTGGTACAGCTAGCATGTTTTTCGCCTAGGCATACAACCCCTTACTTGGCAGCTAGGTGGAGTTTTGGCGGTGCGTTTGGAAGGCCCTGAGGCCTCGTATGTATCGCCGTCCACGTCTACAGACATGGTGAACACCGGGAAGTGCACTGGACCGCTCTGACCCGTCAGAACGGTACTGCAGACCAGGCTTGTGCTGGTTAGACGCATCAGGGCGTTCATGGCCATAGGAGAGTCCCGGGCTTCCTCTTCTGTGGCTGGGGGAAGGGAGGGTGACAGAAAGAGAGACAGGGAGAGATAGTGAGAAAGAGATAGATAGTGAGAAAGAGATAGATGGGGGAGAAGAGGGAAGAGAGCATATCAGAACAGGAACAAATGTAACCTCCTCAGAAAGAGCCTCAATGGTAAAATAGCTACGAAATATCCCATTCGAAGACCACTTCGGATACATACACGACTTCCTAGGAAATTTTGGATATTTCTGGAACTTCTGAGACTTCCTCTTCTTGCTGTCATCTCCCCCTTTGTCCGCGGCATCATGAGGTCTCTTGGGAGGGTAGGTGGAACTGGCCAGGATCTGAGCTGGTAGGGACATAGAAAAGGGACAAGGTTCAGGAAAAGTTCAAATTCACAACACATCAAGACTACTACTAGACAGCTGATATGAAAGTCACATTTGAGAAGCATGGGACAGGCCAGGAAGATCGCCAAAAAACGGAGGAGATACTAACAACCGTAGTTTCTGAGACCTGGTCCTATGGTCCTCCTTGGTTCCCTGGCAGGCAGGGAATCCATCCCTAGCACCTTGTACAGCTGTCCGAACGCAGACAACCTTAGGGCATGCTGACAGGGAAAAACAAACATAGAACACAGTCAATCACAAAGGAAGCACATGGGAGAGAATAACACAATTGATATTCTATCTGGGGCGTGTTAAGGACGCAACATAACAGAACTTTCAGCGAAAAAGTTGTGTAGAAAAAGTTGTGTAGAACAGATATCGTTTTTCAAGTAGAGTAGGGAATCATGTCAGCTCCATTTGTTACAATTCTACCTGGAACGTTACAGGCATAAATATTTCACCTAACCGAATCAAACTGAAGCCTGTTTTACCTGGGCACTCTGTGTAATGTCCTCACGTTGCTGAGTGTCCAGGTGGCTGATGGCGTCCACCTTCTCCTTCTCACAAGGGTCCTTGATACCCGGACCATCTTTGAACAACAGAAGAACATTTGAATTAGTTTAATTTGGTGGACGTCATTTCTACATTGTTCTGAGAGGTGTTCTGCAAGACTAAGCTCTATTTTCTCTATTTACCCAATACAGGTCTTTAGGGATAAAAGACTTACCGGCCATCAGGATTCCAGACGCCAAGCACTCAAGAACTCTGCGGAAAGACTCTCCTGCTCCCATTGGCCGATCGCATGTTCCAATGGCCTTCTCACACAGCAGCTCTAAAGGCTTGACAGAACAGAGAGAGAACAGTAGATAATGAATCTAGTTCAGACCTGGAGCCCACCGCTGCCACCCAATGTAATAATTTAATGTATGACATGTATATCATTATAGTCAATATTACATGTATTATAGTAGTTTGACTTGACTCACCCATCCTCTGAGTGGAGCCCAGGTGGGGACGCGGTTACACAGGTCTCTCATGATACGGATCACGATGGCGGCCGACTTCAGGTCGTTGACCTTAGCCTGAGAGAGACAAGCACGGGCCGAGCGGAGTCAAAAAGAGTGCGATATCCAACAACCTACCTACCTACCTACCTACCTACCTACCTACCTACCTACCTAGAGCACTGGCAAATTAAATAAATAAAAGGGGTGCAATATTCCAGTAGCCTCGCGAGCCACATGATCCCGCGAGCTTACATGATGCAGGCAGCTCACGAGGCTAATATTCCTGGACAGCATAAAGGAAAAGCCTGATACGAGTCGAATTGAACCAGTTGTGTAAGTACTGAGTCAACAGGAATATTGCACCCAGAGGTAGCATAGGAAGGTTAGTGCAGTATTCCTCCAATATACCATTGGAGCCAAACACTTAATTAGGAGGGAAAGGGGATACCTAGTCAGCTGCACAACTTAATGTACTCAAACTAAATGTGCATTTAACCCAACCCCTCTAAACGAGTGATGGTGACATAGTGTGTAGGGACCCTTAAAAACAACGTAGCTACAATATCAGTTGTACTAGCAAATAAC
This sequence comes from Oncorhynchus kisutch, assembly GCF_002021735.2. Lineage (NCBI taxonomy): Eukaryota > Metazoa > Chordata > Actinopteri > Salmoniformes > Salmonidae > Oncorhynchus > Oncorhynchus kisutch. Next base: position 72,874,228 of record NC_034174.2, on the reverse strand, counting down.
AGCAATATAGTTCCAAGGAAGACAGAATGAAATCATAGAAAACAATGAGGCATTGTGAGAGCATACAAACTCACAACTCATTATGGGACAAGGCAGAATAAAAAGGCACATTTGAACACTTTATTTGACAAGTAAAGACGGGATGCAAACCTGGAACCACTTGGCGTGGCGGAGAGATGCCAAGGCAGTTAGGCATTTCTGCCTGTCCAGAACGTCCGCCGGCGCATCGCTGTCGACCGTTAGCTTTTCTATTGGTCGATGGGTGGGATAAGAAGACAAGGTACGGTTTGACCAAGGGGGGTTTCTGTCTCGAGGCTTGGGGAGGAGGTAGCTTTTCCCAAGGCAGGACAAGGACTTCTACATCTGCATTGCTTGCTGTTTGGGGTTTTAGACTGGGTTTCTGTACAGCACTTTGTGACATCGGCTGGTGTAAAAAGGGCTTTATGAATAAATTTGATTGAAGGGGACTCCCCGCATTTATAGAGAATGGATTTACCCACCCACCCACCCTGTAGCAAAAAACTCTATGCTAGGTCTGAGTGATGAGAGTGTACTCTAGCCATCAGATTCACAGTGGGTACCAGAGCATAATATTTCTCAATATAAGGTTTTGCTGGGGGGATTTCTTAGTCTTAATGAAGCCTAGTCTTAGTACCCCTTAACTGGGTCATGCTGCTCTGCACCTTTCCGAGACAGAATGAGAGGCCAGTTGGTCAAAGGTCCAGCGTCCCTAAAAACTGACACACTAGAAGGCTTAGTAAGAGAGAATCAATCAGGTTTGGAATTACTGTACAAGGCAGTTGGAATCAGAATGCATTTGTGGTCGGCTCGGTACTGCAGCAAAACTGATAACTGCTTGGCTTCAGCTTGGCTTCCCCCAGCAACCAAATCTGGCCTTGATCCAAGACAAGGCCATTCTCTTGGAGGACGTAGCTACTAAAGCGGATTGAACTCAAAATGCCCTTTTCCTGACTTTTAATTAGATCACATTCATCCCTTTGCCTCTCTCACATACACCCCCATGCATTACTCACTCACACACACATATTGCTCTCTCACATACACTTTCCCTTCCATATCCTTTCCTCAACCAGGCAGGTCAAAGGAAGGGTCCAAAAACATTACCTGTCATGCCGATCAGTTTTGCTGCAATACGAACCTCACGTTACACTGTTCTGCATTAAAAACACATGCAATCAAATCTATATCCGCGCATTGGCTGGCATTCTCAGAAAAGCCTTCATTTCTTAACTTGAACAATACAATTAACTGTAAATTAAGTCGTACATTACTGTTATTAAAATCACATTATTACACAATGCATTATTAACGACTAAAAGAGGCATTGTAGCGATGAAGATTGTCGCCGTTTTGTTAAATAATTACAGCGAATAGAAGAACTCCGAGCTCCAGTGAAGAACCAATCAGATTGTTTGTTCACTGGCATCGGTTCTAAAGCAGCCACTGTGCAGGTTCCACTAATCTCTATATTGACTGATCAGGTATTTAAAATGGTGTCTCAGTGTATGGATCAGTAGGGAGCTGCACGGTAACATGCTTTAAGTGAATAGTAACACATAGATTATCAGCTGTTGCTGTAGCTGATCTGAAGTTGCCTGCTGTTAAGTGCAGTCCAGCGCTGCCTACATTCAGCAAAGCACAATGTTGTGGAACATTGCAGATAGAAGTATCACACATAATATCTATTGGTGCACATATCTATCACAAATAGATCTCTACATCATATTTCTATCTGAGACGTCCCACAACGCTGTGCCCTGAACACAGCCGTGGTAGTGCTGGGTAGTCCCAGCCTCCTGGCCAGGTTGGAGGCTGGTCCCTGGGGGGGTCATACCTCCAGGTGGTTCCTCCAGGGGGGTGGTAGCTCCGGCACCCTCTGGCTCAGCCTCCATGCGTATCATGGGGGAGGTCAGGTGAATGGTTAGGGTCAGGACGGGCTCCTTGATGCTCTTGATCACAATCTCCGCCTCCTCTGGGATCTGGGTGACCTCATACTTGTCCTCTGTGACGAGCTTTAGTAGAGTTGGAATGATGGGAAAATAAATCAGTTAGGATTTTGGCTTACAGTACAGAAAGAGAGACAATATTAGCATAGAGGCAGCACCTTTCACAACCAAAAATACCTTTTTAAATATAGGTCCTATTGCAACTCTCTCAGTCCCTCTCATACTCTCACTTCAAAATTACCAAAGAGAGACAATGTTAACATCATCGAAGGATATCGGTCTCCATTGGGAAAGAGGTCTTCTGAGCGCAATGGGACTTCCTGGTTGAGTAAAGGTTCAACGAAATAGATACACTACCTCAATCTGGGTGGAGAGGTTCTCAGCCACCTTCTTGAGCAGGGTGACGGTGGGTTTCTCAGTGCAGAGCAGCACCAGCTCCAGGTCCATGTCTCCCTTCAGCAGCAGGCCCTTGGCCACCAGGCCCACCCTCATCACCCCACGTAGGATACGCTCTGGAGGGGGAGCCACCTCACTGGGACAGTTGAGGGAGAACCAAGGAAATGCTTATTCAGAGACAAATGCAATAAGTAATTCTACAAGATATGAAGAAGCACACATATCCAGGATTAGATATACTGTTATCCTTCACTTTCTCTCGCTCTCTAAAAATGCATCTTGCCTTCCTATATTGAAGTATTCATGATATTTTAGACTTTTAGCAGACGCTCTTATCCAGAATGACTTACAGGAGCAATTAGGGTTAAGTGCCTTGCTCAAGAGCACCAGATTTTTCACCTAGTCGGCTTGGGAATGCGAACCAGCGACCTTTCGGTTACTGACGAAACGCTCTTAACCACTAGGTTACCTGCAGCCTAAGAGTCACATATCTTAATTGCTTGGATTAGTGAAAGTAATAGGATGTTAATCCTGCTCTCTGCTATCCAATCATGTATCAATCTGTGCTTAACAAGGAAATGATGAAGGAAGCGTTTCCAAACAAATCAAATCAAACTTTATTTGTCACATGCGCCGAATACAACAAGTGTAGACTTTAATGTGAAATGCTTACTTACAAGCCCAACAGTGCAGTTCAAGAAGAGTTAAGAAAATATTTACCAAATTAACTAAAGTAAAAAGTAATAATAAAAAGTAACACAATAACGAGGCTATATACAGGGGGCACTGGTACCAAGTCAGTGTGCGGCTGTACAGGTTAGTTGAGGTAATTTGTACACATAGGTGGGGGTGAAGTGACTATGCACAGATCATAAACAGCAGTGTACAAAAGGGGGGAGGGGGGTAGAAGCTGTTGAGGAGCTTTTTGGTCCTAGACTTGGTGCTCCGGTAACGCTTGCCATGCGATAGCAGAGAGAACAGTCTATGACTTGGCTGAATGGAGTCTCTGACAATTTTATGGGCTTTCCTCTGACACCGCCTGGCATAGGTCCTGCAGTACCAGGGTCTTTGATCAGTCTTTCTTACCTCTTCTCTGCCCCCTCCACAGGTACAGGCGCCACACCGACTCCGGCCTCCACATCCAGCAGGTCGGAGACGGTCTTGAGGGCACACTCCACGTGGGAGATGACTGTCTGCACCGCCTCCAGCTCCTCAGAAGATGGGTACACCGCCGCGTGCTTCGCCATCATGTGGCGGTCGTCGCTCACAAAGATACGCATGGGAGGCGTGCGCACCGGAGGGGCCTGGAAGAGAGAAGGTAAGATGGAAAAGGGTACGTGAGATGTGGGTCGTGGTCAGTTGGGCACACAGTAAGAAAACAATTTATAAAGGAAAACTGAAATCTATGTTCTTATTGTAATAAATCAACCGGGCGTCTTGCCTTTTTGAATGCCCAGCCATCTTTAGACAGCTGTTCGTTCCACAGCACAAAATTCTAAAACAGGCTAGTTTTGTCTCTAGTCCCTCCTTATATTGGCTGTTAGATGTGAAGCAGGCTTATTTTACTTGAATGCTTTTGGGTAAAGTTCGTTAACTTTAAATAAAACATTATGGTATTAAACAGTTATTTTATTTTCATGGCAGTCTTCATCCATAATCGTCAGTTACACGGTTATACAGTTACCGAGCCAGCCCTAAGCACTGCTTTCATTTGTTCCAATGGAATAGGATGTGTGTGAATGATCTGGAAAACCAGTATGACTAGTAAGTACAAATAGACCGAGGGGAAAAACTGTGACTGGAAAATTATAGTTACTGTATCATCTACAACTTCTGCAATTACATGCCTCTTAGCAAGAGGGGAAATAAAATATTTTATTAATGGCCATCATGTTGGAAACAAATCATAGGACCATTTGTCCAACATATCAAAGTAGGTGCAATTGGCTGCTCGTGTTGGCCTATAAACAGTATGCACCGCAGAGGAGGCTGGTGAGGGGAGGACGGCTCATAGTAATGGCTAGAACAGAGTTAATGGTATTAAACACATCAAACAGTTTCCAAGTGCTTGATACCATCCCATTCACTCCATTCCAGCCATTATAATGAACCAGCCTCCTCTCACCAGCCTCCTGTGCTGTACAGGTGAATTCAAGTAGAATTCAACACAACACCTAAGGATAATTCTGATTCTCCAATCCTTGTGTTCATTCGGAGGTGACAGGCATTAGCCCGCGCTACATTCACACACACAGGGAATTTGTATTGACGTGGAGAGAAACGGTCGAGGTGGAAGTTTGAACCTCAGTTTGGGGTCGGTTCTCCTCAATCTCCTGTATGGCTGCGATGTACTCATCGTACTGCCTCAGCTCCTCTTCGTAACAGAGACAGTCATACCAGTAGCGTAGCTCCTCATATCTGGGAGGGGAGAGAGACAAAGTAGTTAGAATAGAAACCAATTACAGTACTAAGTTTACCTCTGTAGATTCAACAGTAGACTGTAGATTCGTGCAACATTTAGAGAGAATTGAAATGCCTTGTGTGTAGAAATACTACATTGTAGTTGTCCTAATGTAACATTATTCTAACCAGGTGGAGTAAGAGTAAATTAAGAGTTTTTCAGACATATAACTTTCAAAATACATAAATACAGCCGGTATGATGCATTTTGCACCATATAATGCAAATCCATCATACTGGCTATATTTATGTATTTTGAATGTTTTTGTCTGGAAAACTCTATATTTCTGACATGCAAAACACTTTGGGACTATATCAACAATGGACTAATAAAACAAATCGCCAAATATAATTTTAGGTGGAGTTTTCCTTTAAGGTTAGGATTGGGATGTGGACCCTAGAGCTGGACCTCATTGAAACTTCACCCTGGAGCGATACAGTACCTGTCAAAGTCGTGTGGTAGCAGGCGATGGCCTCGCTGTATCAGGCTGTCCCAGTACAGGAGCTCTTCATAGGCCTGGCGTTCGTCCCAGACTGCATCTGGCACTGGCTCTGCTGCCATAGCCATGAGCTTGTCTTTTAACTGCCACCTGTGTGACACCTGCTGTAGCCATGGTAACAGAAACACTGAAAATCACTCTCTCTACAATGCACCACCTCATGATAAACACATGGCAAAGGAAACTATATACCGTTTGTATAAGAACATTTGGTGAAACTTTAGTGTGACGTACGGCAGGCTTGTACAACACGTGACATCCCTGCGGTAACTACCTTGCTAACATCCGTAAACATACCAGGCAGTTGCACAAAAACGTGCAGGTAATATATACAATTTAAAAATCGAAGTGTAGGTAAACTATGCTAACTAACTGTTTGTTTACCACCAAATGTGTAAGCAGCTGTCCATACAGCTTTTGGTAATTTGGTTTTAAAACTAAATTAAACACGCTGCAAACCAATTGGGCTAACAGAATTTGTTTTCAACCTGCGGTGCCGACGCCATTTTTATGGCAAGATAGCTAGCATGATACTACCAGATCAGAGACAGTACCAGATGCTGTGGTTAGCAAGGTAAGCTACTACATTTTTGACGTTTAATTCAGCACATAACTGCAATTAAATGCATCGCTAGCAGAACGTCTGTGTTAATTTACAAACACTAAAGCAACAACCTTTTCTATATCGTTAAAAACACTCACCTGAGAAGGAAGGAGGCACGGTAATGTCGCGCTGTTTGGGGGCGTGGAGCTGCGCGGTGTCGCGCAATAATGACGTTTTTTTTTTTTTTTTACATTGTTTTGGTTCTTCAACTCAACCAGTGGGTGGCGGCAATACACCTTTAGTGGTTGTAGTCCGCCATTGTCCCACAGATGAAGAATCCAACAACACCAGGTGCATATGAAATGTTCTGGACAGTCCTGAATTTGGCCACCTCATTCTCTTAGCTTCATGGTTCCCACCACAATTGCAACATGTCACATTTTCCTCACTTTTAAAACACATGATCTGATCTTTTCCACAACTTGGACATCTCGGCTTCTCCCTTCTGCAAACACTTGAAACATGACCAAAAGCTTTACAATGGCCACACTCCATTGGTCTTGGGATAAATGCGCTGACACTGTAGTTTATATACCCCAACTGCACTTGAGTAGGGAGAGTCTCCATATCAACAAATAAAAGAACAGATAAACTCTTTACTTTTTCACCATTCATCACACAATTCATCCGATGTGCATCAATCACTCCAGGAATATTTTTAATCTCTTCAGAATCAACTTCTCACGAGATGCCAGCTATAACTCCCTTGAGGGGTGCCCGATTCCGAAGAGAAACACACGACACTTCAAACTTATCAAATTGGGTGAGACGCAACACATGCAGAAACACAACAAATCTAAACAAGCCCGGCTCTCGTGATCCTCACAGCCTTCACTTTATCCAGCACTTTATCCAAATACATTTAAACTGAGTTTTTCACAATTCCTGACATTTAATCCTAGTAACAATTCCCTGTCTTAGGTCAGTTAGGATCACCACTTTATTTTATGAATGTGAAATGTCAGAATTAAGTAGAGAGAATTATTTATTTCAGATGTTCTCCATTCCTCCTGACAGAGCTGGTGTAACTGAGTCAGGTTTGTAGGCCTTCTTGGTCAGACACACTTTTTTAGTTCTGCCCACAATTTTTCTATGGGATTGAGGTCAGGGCTTTGTGATGGCCACTCCAATACCTTGACTTTGTTGTCCTTAAGCCATTTTGCCACAACTTTGGAAGTATGTTTGGGGCCAATGTCCATTTGGAAGACCCATTTGCGACCAAGCTTTAACTTCCTGACTGATGTCTTGAGATGTTGCTTCAATATATCCACATGATTTTCCATCCTCATGATGGCATCTATGTTGTGAAGTGCACCAGTCTCTCCTGCAGCAAAGCACCCCACAACATGATGCTGCCACCCCCGTGCTTCACAGTTGGGATGGTGTTCTTCTGCTTGCAAGCCTCCCCCTTTTTCCTCCAAACATAACTATGGTCATTATGGCCAAACAGTTCTATTTTGTTTCATCAGACAAGAGGACATTTCTCAAAAAAATACAATCTTTGTCCCCATGTGCAGTTGCAAACCGTAGCCTGGCTTTTTTTATGGCGCTTTTTGAGCAGTGGCTTCTTCCTTGCTGAGCAGCCTTTCAGGTTACGTCGATTTAGGACTATTTTTTACTGTGGATATAGATACTGTTGTACCTGTTTCCTCCAGCATCTTCACAAGGTCCTTTGCCGTTGTTCTGGGATTGATTTGCACTTTTCGCACCAAAGTACGTTCATCTCTAGGAGACAGAACGTGCCTCCTTCCTGAGCGGTATGAGGGCTGCGTGGTCCCATGATGTTTAGATTTGCGGAGTGGTTGAAAAACTAGTTTTAATGACTTCAACCTAAGTGTATATAAACTTCCGACTTCAATTGTACATACGTGGCTACCACAATTTTATTCAGTGTGGCTTGGAGTCAAACATTTTATAGGAAAGAACTATGAGTGTTATTTATTGACTGCCATGGTCGATATAATTTGCTATTTAATTTACTGACTCTAAACCAGCATTCCTTTCTTGCTCTTGTCCCATGGGAATCACATTTCGAGCATAGTTTCCAGCATCTTATCATTTGAATGAAAAAAGACCAAGTCAGACAGAATATATGAATTGTAGACAAGACTGCGGGGCCCTGAGAAATAAATAAATCAAGTGTTGGACTTAGAACTGAACAGGGATGTTTTATGAGGTGTTATGATGACCCTCAGTCCTGGTTTGCTGGGTTGGCTTGTGTTGTTGCATGTGTTTTGGGAATTTGGTGTTTTGCTGACTTTGGCCTTTCTCCAAATGTATGATTTAAAAGCTGTGTCAAATATACAGTTATGTGAGAGGAAAGTTTTCAGAGAACTACGTAGGCGGTAAGCAGGCTGCAGCATTTGATTTCTTTGCATCGTGTGTTTTTCCACCGTATATTCAGGATACTGTACACCGTTTGAACATACTGTATTATTGTAATACTGTATTTAATACCTTGGCGGAGAGGAGAAAAAAAAGGACAACAACGGTATCTAATTCAGTCAAAACATTCTTCTTTATTTCATCACATTCAATTACGTTCCATAACTTCTCTACACGTCCCCAGAGAATTGAGAAAAGCAATAAATATTTATAACTTGTTCAATATTTGACATGAAGTAGCATTTTTATACATCAGAAGCTCAGGAAAAAATCGTAGTTCTCCTTTTACTTAACAAGCAATCTTAATCTTAGCATAACATTTACATAGCATACAACTCCGTTTTCTTGGAGTCGTTCTGGAATCGTTAGACATCGATGATGTTAAAATGTCATTGTTAAACCTTAACCAACGGACTTCAGAATAATCAAATGTAACGTTCCACAAATGAGATCCAATATGTTTGAATGAATTGTGATATTCTTCTGCGTTACATTCTATTCATGAAGATATGTAGCTAGGCTTTGAACTTCTGATCTCTCAGATGAACCTGCTGATATAGCTGCACATCTTCATACGCTTCAAGCCTTTGACCTACTCACTATGCGAGTGTGTTTCTTAACTCTCCGTGTGTGGGGTTATTGTGTTTCCCAATCTCCGTGTGTGGGGTATTGTGTTTCCCAACTCTCTGTGTGTGGGGTATTGTGTTTCCCAACTCTCCATCTGTGGGGTATTGTGTTTCCCAACTCTCGGTCTGTGGGATAATGCAGACTGACTGGTCCAATAGACCGTACTCGGACACCAGGTATGTCCATACTCAATTCCTAGTTTTAATTTAAGAGATATCCAAAGGATGATGATCTTAGCTTGCCAGTCACTGTGATAAAGAAGATTGAGAGATACTGCCATGGCTGAAGAACATGTAATCCTCATTTTTCAGAGAATCGTATCCTTCACTATACGTGATAACAGAAATGTCCTCTTTTTCTGTCGGTGACCACCACAAGTACCAAGGACCACGCTCGCTGCATGATGAGTAACCTTGCCTGAGACCTAAAGAGTTGCTTTGGCTCCCTGGTCAATACTAGGCTTTAGCTTAGTGGGCTAATGCAGTCTTCTTCTGGCATTCACTCGAACACCGTCGGTCACACAGTCATATCCTGTTGACTGTATTCTTCTCCAAGCTTTTACTCTGAAGTAATGTTGTCCTCCGTCCTATAGCACAGGGCCCTAACAGGAGATGTAATGTTGTCCTCCGTCCTATAGCACAGGGCCCTAACAGGAGATGTAATGTTGTACTCTGTCCTATAGCACCGGCCCTAACAGGAGATGTAATGTTGTCCTCCGTCCTATAGCACAGGGCCCTAACAGGAGATGTAATGTTGTCCTCTGTCCTATAGCACAGGGCCCTAACAGGAGATGTAATGTTGTCCTCTGTCCTATAGCACAGGGCCCTAACAGTAGATGTAATGTTGTCCTCGTCCTATAGCACAGGGCCCTAACAGGAGATGTAATGTTGTCCTCCGTCCTATAGCACAGGGCCCTAACAGGAGATGTAATGTTGTCCTCTCCTATAGCACAGGGCCCTAACAGGAGATGTAATGTTGTCCTCCGTCCTATAGCACAGGGCCCTAACAGGAGATGTAATGTTTCTCCGTCCTATAGCACAGGGCCCTAACAGGAGATGTAATGTTGTCCTCCGTCCTATAGCACAGGGCCCTAACAGGAGATGTAATGTTGTACTCTGTCCTATAGCACAGGGCCCTACAGGAGATGTAATGTTGTCCTCCGTCCTATAGCACAGGGCCCTAACAGGAGATGTAATGTTGTCCTCCGTCCTATAGCACAGGGCCCTAACAGGAGATGTAATGTTGTCCTCCGTCCTATAGCACAGGGCCCTAACAGGAGATGTAATGTTGTCCTCTGTCCTATAGCACAGGGCCCTAACAGGAGATGTAATGTTGTCCTCCGTCCTATAGCACAGGGCCCTAACAGGAGATGTAATGTTGTCCTCGTCCTATAGCACAGGGCCCTAACAGGAGATGTAATGTTGTCCTCCGTCCTATAGCACAGGGCCCTAACAGGAGATGTAATGTTGTCCTCCGTCCTATAGCACAGGGCCCTAACAGGAGATGTAATGTTGTCCTCCGTCCTATAGCACAGGGCCCTAACAGAGAGATGTAATGTTGTCCTCCGTCCTATAGCACAGGGCCTAACAGGAGATAATGTGTTGTCCTCTGTCCTATAGCACAGGGCCCTAACAGGAGATGTAATGTTGTCCTCTGTCCTATAGCACAGGGCCCTAACAGGAGATGTAATGTTGTCCTCCGTCCTATAGCACAGGGCCCTAACAGGAGATGTAATGTTGTCCTCTGTCCTATAGCACAGGGCCCTAACAGGAGATGTAATGTTGTCCTCCGTCCTATAGCACAGGGCCCTAACAGGAGATGTAATGTTGTACTCTGTCCTATAGCACAGGGCCCTAACAGGAGATGTAATGTTGTCCTCCGTCCTATAGCACAGGGCCCTAACAGGAGATGTAATGTTGTCCTCTGTCCTATAGCACAGGGCCCTAACAGGAGATGTAATGTTGTCCTCCGTCCTATAGCACAGGGCCCTAACAGGAGATGTAATGTTGTCCTCCGTCCTATAGCACAGGGCCCTAACAGGAGATGTAATGTTGTACCTGTCCTATAGCACAGGGCCCTAACAGGAGATGTAATGTTGTCCTCGTCCTATAGCACAGGGCCCTAACAGGAGATGTAATGTTGTCCTCTGTCCTATAGCACAGGGCCCTAACAGGAGATGTAATGTTGTACTCTGTCCTATAGCACAGGGCCCTAACAGGAGATGTAATGTTGTCCTCCGTCCTATAGCACAGGGCCCTAACAGGAGATGTAATGTTGTCCTCCGTCCTATAGCACAGGGCCCTAACAGGAGATGTAATGTTGTCCTCGTCCTATAGCACAGGGCCCTAACAGAGATGTAATGTTGTCCTCCGTCCTATAGCACAGGGCCCTAACAGAGATGTAATGTTGTCCTCCGTCCTATAGCACAGGGCCCTAACAGGAGATGTAATGTTGTACTCTGTCCTATAGCACAGGGCCCTAACAGGAGATGTAATGTTGTCCTCCGTCCTATAGCACAGGGCCCTAACAGGAGATGTAATGTTGTCCTCTGTCCTATAGCACAGGGCCCTAACAGGAGATGTAATGTTGTCCTCCGTCCTATAGCACAGGGCCCTAACAGGAGATGTAATGTTGTCCTCCGTCCTATAGCACAGGGCCCTAACAGTAGATGTAATGTTGTCCTCCGTCCTATAGCACAGGGCCCTAACAGGAGATGTAATGTGTCTGTCCTCCTATAGCACAGGGCCCTAACAGTAGATGTAATGTTGTCCTCTGTCCTATAGCACAGGGCCCTAACAGGAGATGTAATGTTGTACTCGTCCTATAGCACAGGGCCTAACAGGAGATGTAATGTTGTCCTCCGTCCTATAGCACAGGGCCTAACAGTAGATGTAATGTTGTACTCTGTCCTATAGCACAGGCCCTAACAGGGATGTAATGTTGTCCTCCGTCCTATAGCACAGGGCCCTAACAGAGATGTAATGTTGTACTCCGTCCTATAGCACAGGGCCCTAACAGGAGATGTAATGTTGTCCTCGTCCTATAGCACAGGGCCCTAACAGGAGATGTAATGTTGTACTCTGTCCTATAGCACAGGGCCCTAACAGGAGATGTAATGTTGTACTCTGTCCTATAGCACAGGGCCCTAACAGGAGATGTAATGTTGTCCTCCGTCCTATAGCACAGGGCCCTAACAGGAGATGTAATGTTGTCCTCTGTCCTATAGCACAGGGCCCTAACAGGAGATGTAATGTTGTACTCCGTCCTATAGCACAGGGCCCTAACAGGAGATGTAATGTTGTACTCTGTCCTATAGCACAGGGCCCTAACAGGAGATGTAATGTTGTCCTCCGTCCTATAGCACAGGGCCCTAACAGGAGATGTAATGTTGTCCTCCGTCCTATAGCACAGGGCCCTAACAGGAGATGTAATGTTGTCCTCCGTCCTATAGCACAGGGCCCTAACAGGAGATGTAATGTTGTCCTCCGTCCTATAGCACAGGGCCCTAACAGGAGATGTAATGTTGTACTCTGTCCTATAGCACAGGCCCTAACAGGAGATGTAATGTTGTCCTCCGTCCTATAGCACAGGGCCCTAACAGGAGATGTAATGTTGTCCTCTGTCCTATAGCACAGGGCCTAACAGGAGATGTAATGTTGTACTCGTCCTATAGCACAGGGCCCTAACAGTAGATGTAATGTTGTCCTCCGTCCTATAGCACAGGCCCTAACAGGAGATGTAATGTTGTCCTCCGTCCTAGCACAGGGCCCTAACAGAGATGTAATGTTGTCCTCCGTCCTATAGCACAGGGCCCTAACAGGAGATGTAATGTTGTCCTCCGTCCTATAGCACAGGGCCCTAACAGGAGATGTAATGTTGTCCTCCGTCCTATAGCACAGGGCCCTAACAGGAGATGTAATGTTGTACTCTGTCCTATAGCACAGGGCCCTAACAGGAGATGTAATGTTGTCCTCCGTCCTATAGCACAGGGCCCTAACAGGAGATGTAATGTTGTCCTCCGTCCTATAGCACAGGGCCCTAACAGGAGATGTAATGTTGTCCTCCGTCCTATAGCACAGGGCCCTAACAGGAGATGTAATGTTGTCCTCCGTCCTATAGCACAGGGCCCTAACAGTAGATGTAATGTTGTCCTCCGTCCTATAGCACAGGGCCCTAACAGTAGATGTTGTCTCTGTCCTATAGCACAGGGCCCTAACAGTAGATGTAATGTTGTACTCTGTCCTATAGCACAGGGCCCTAACAGGTATGTAATGTTGTCCTCCGTCCTATAGCACAGGGCCCTAACAGGAGATGTAATGTTGTCCTCCGTCCTATAGCACAGGGCCCTAACAGGAGATGTAATGTTGTCCTCCGTCCTATAGCACAGGGCCCTAACAGGAGATGTAATGTTGTCCTCCGTCCTATAGCACAGGGCCCTAACAGGAGATGTAATGTTGTCCTCCGTCCTATAGCACAGGGCCCTAACAGAGATGTAATGTTGTCCTCCGTCCTATAGCACAGGGCCCTAACAGGAGATGTAATGTTGTCCTCCGTCCTATAGCACAGGGCCCTAACAGTAGATGTAATGTTGTCCTCTGTCCTATAGCACAGGGCCCTAACAGGAGATGTAATGTTGTCCTCCGTCCTATAGCACAGGGCCCTAACAGGAGATGTAATGTTGTCCTCCGTCCTATAGCACAGGGCCCTAACAGGAGATGTAATGTTGTCCTGTCCTATAGCACAGGGCCCTAACAGGGATGTAATGTTGTCCTCCGTCCTATAGCACAGGGCCCTAACAGTAGATGTAATGTTGTCCTCGTCCTATAGCACAGGGCCTAACAGGAGATGTAATGTTGTCCTCCGTCCTATAGCACAGGGCCCTAACAGTAGATGTAATGTTGTCCTCCGTCCTATAGCACAGGGCCCTAACAGTAGATGTAATGTTGTCCTCCGTCCTATAGCACAGGGCCCTAACAGGAGATGTAATGTTGTCCTCCGTCCTATAGCACAGGGCCCTAACAGGAGATGTAATGTTGTCCTCCGTCCTATAGCACAGGGCCCTAACAGTAGATGTAATGTTGTCCTCGTCCTATAGCACAGGGCCCTAACAGTAGATGTAATGTTGTCCTCCGTCCTATAGCACAGGGCCCTAACAGTAGATGTAATGTTGTCCTCCGTCCTATAGCACAGGGCCCTAACAGGAGATGTAATGTTGTCCTCCGTCCTATAGCACAGGGCCCTAACAGGAGATGTAATGTTGTCCTCCGTCCTATAGCACAGGGCCCTAACAGGAGATGTAATGTTGTCCTCGTCCTATAGCACAGGGCCCTAACAGGAGATGTAATGTTGTCCTCCGTCCTATAGCACAGGGCCCTAACAGTAGATGTAATGTTGTCCTCCGTCCTATAGCACAGGGCCCTAACAGTAGATGTAATGTTGTCCTCCGTCCTATAGCACAGGGCCCTAACAGGAGATGTAATGTTGTCCTCCGTCCTATAGCACAGGGCCCTAACAGTAGATGTAATGTTGTCCTCCGTCCTATAGCACAGGGCCCTAACAGTAGATGTAATGTTGTCCTCCGTCCTATAGCACAGGGCCCTAACAGTAGATGTAATGTTGTCCTCCGTCCTATAGCACAGGGCCCTAACAGTAGATGTAATGTTGTACTCGTCCTATAGCACAGGGCCTAACAGGAGATGTAATGTTGTCCTCCGTCCTATAGCACAGGGCCCTAACAGGAGATGTAATGTTGTCCTCCGTCCTATAGCACAGGGCCCTAACAGGAGATGTAATGTTGTCCTCCGTCCTATAGCACAGGGCCCTAACAGTAGATGTAATGTTGTCCTCTGTCCTATAGCACAGGGCCCTAACAGGAGATGTAATGTTGTCCTCCGTCCTATAGCACAGGGCCCTAACAGTAGATGTATGTTGTCTGTAGATGTAATGTTGTCCTCCGTCCTATAGCACAGGGCCCTAACAGTAGATGTAATGTTGTCCTCCGTCCTATAGCACAGGGCCCTAACAGGAGATGTAATGTTGTCCTCCGTCCTATAGCACAGGGCCCTAACAGTAGATGTAATGTTGTACTCTGTCCTATAGCACAGGGCCCTAACAGGAGATGTAATGTTGTCCTCTGTCCTATAGCACAGGGCCCTAACAGGAGTGTAATGTTGTACTCTGTCCTATAGCACAGGGCCCTAACAGGAGATGTAATGTTGTCCTCTGTCCTATAGCACAGGGCCCTAACAGTAGATGTAATGTTGTCCTCGTCCTATAGCACAGGGCCCTAACAGTAGATGTAATGTTGTCCTCCGTCCTATAGCACAGGGCCCTAACAGGAGATGTAATTTGTCCTCCGTCCTATAGCACAGGGCCCTAACAGGTAGATGTAATGTTGTCCTCGTCCTATAGCACAGGGCCCTAACAGTAGATGTAATGTTGTCCTCCGTCCTATAGCACAGGGCCCTAACAGGAGATGTAATGTTGTACTCTGTCCTATAGCACAGGGCCCTAACAGTAGATGTAATGTTGTCCTCCGTCCTATAGCACAGGGCCCTAACAGTAGATGTAATGTTGTCCTCTGTCCTATAGCACAGGGCCCTAACAGGAGATGTAATGTTGTCCTCCGTCCTATAGCACAGGGCCCTAACAGTAGATGTAATGTTGTCCTCCGTCCTATAGCACAGGGCCCTAACAGTAGATGTAATGTTGTCCTCCGTCCTATAGCACAGGGCCCTAACAGTAGATGTAATGTTGTCCTCTGTCCTATAGCACAGGGCCCTAACAGGAGATGTAATGTTGTCCTCCGTCCTATAGCACAGGGCCCTAACAGTAGATGTAATGTTGTCCTCCGTCCTATAGCACAGGGCCCTAACAGTAGATGTAATGTTGTCCTCCGTCCTATAGCACAGGGCCCTAACAGGAGATGTAATGTTGTCCTCCGTCCTATAGCACAGGGCCCTAACAGTAGATGTAATGTTGTCTGTCCTATAGCACAGGGCCCTAACAGGAGATGTAATGTTGTCCTCCGTCCTATAGCACAGGGCCCTAACAGGAGATGTAATGTTGTCCTCTGTCCTATAGCACAGGGCCCTAACAGGAGATGTAATGTTGTCCTCCGTCCTATAGCACAGGGCCCTAACAGGAGATGTAATGTTGTCCTCGTCCTATAGCACAGGGCCCTAACAGGAGATGTAATGTTGTCCTCCGTCCTATAGCACAGGGCCCTAACAGGAGATGTAATGTTGTCCTCCGTCCTATAGCACAGGGCCCTAACAGGAGATGTAATGTTGTACTCTGTCCTATAGCACAGGGCCCTAACAGGAGATGTAATGTTGTCCTCCGTCCTATAGCACAGGGCCCTAACAGGAGATGTAATGTTGTACCTGTCCTATAGCACAGGGCCCTAACAGGAGATGTAATGTTGTCCTCCGTCCTATAGCACAGGGCCCTAACAGGAGATGTAATGTTGTCCTCCGTCCTATAGCACAGGGCCCTAACAGGAGATGTAATGTTGTCCTGTCCTATAGCACAGGGCCCTAACAGGAGATGTAATGTTGTCCTCCGTCCTATAGCACAGGGCCCTAACAGGAGATGTAATGTTGTCCTCTGTCCTATAGCACAGGGCCCTAACAGGAGATGTAATGTTGTCCTCCGTCCTATAGCACAGGGCCCTAACAGGAGATGTAATGTTGTCCTCGTCCTATAGCACAGGGCCCTAACAGGAGATGTAATGTTGTCTCCGTCCTATAGCACAGGGCCCTAACAGTAGATGTAATGTTGTCCTCCGTCCTATAGCACAGGGCCCTAACAGTAGATGTAATGTTGTCCTCCGTCCTATAGCACAGGGCCCTAACAGTAGATGTAATGTTGTCCTCCGTCCTATAGCACAGGGCCCTAACAGTAGATGTAATGTTGTACTCTGTCCTATAGCACAGGGCCCTAACAGGAGATGTAATGTTGTCCTCCGTCCTATAGCACAGGGCCCTAACAGGAGATGTAATGTTGTCCTCCGTCCTATAGCACAGGGCCCTAACAGGAGATGTAATGTTGTCCTCCGTCCTATAGCACAGGGCCCTAACAGTAGATGTAATGTTGTCCTCCGTCCTATAGCACAGGGCCCTAACAGAGATGTAATGTTGTCCTCCGTCCTATAGCACAGGGCCCTAACAGTAGATGTAATGTTGTCCTCTGTCCTATAGCACAGGGCCCTAACAGTAGATGTAATGTTGTCCTCCGTCCTATAGCACAGGGCCCTAACAGTAGATGTAATGTTGTCCTCTGTCCTATAGCACAGGGCCCTAACAGAGATGTAATGTTGTCCTGTCCTATAGCACAGGGCCCTAACAGGAGATGTAATTGTCCTCCGTCCTATAGCACAGGGCCCTAACAGGAGATGTAATGTTGTCCTCCGTCCTATAGCACAGGGCCCTAACAGTAGATGTAATGTTGTCCTCCGTCCTATAGCACAGGGCCCTAACAGGAGATGTAATGTTGTCCTCCGTCCTATAGCACAGGCCCTAACAGTAGATGTAATGTTGTCCTCCGTCCTATAGCACAGGGCCCTAACAGTAGATGTAATGTTGTCCTCCGTCCTATAGCACAGGCCCTAACAGGAGATGTAATGTTGTCCTCCGTCCTATAGCACAGGGCCCTAACAGTAGATGTAATGTTGTCCTCTGTCCTATAGCACAGGGCCCTAACAGGAGATGTAATGTTGTCCTCCGTCCTATAGCACAGGGCCCTAACAGGAGATGTAATGTTGTCCTCTGTCCTATAGCACAGGGCCCTAACAGGAGATGTAATGTTGTCCTGTCCTATAGCACAGGGCCCTAACAGGAGATGTAATGTTGTACTCTGTCCTATAGCACAGGGCCCTAACAGGAGATGTAATGTTGTCCTCCGTCCTATAGCACAGGGCCCTAACAGGATGTAATGTTGTACTCTGTCCTATAGCACAGGGCCCTAACAGGAGATGTAATGTTGTCCTCCGTCCTATAGCACAGGGCCTAACAGGAGATGTAATGTTGTACTCTGTCCTATAGCACAGGGCCCTAACAGGAGATGTAATGTTGTACCTGTCCTATAGCACAGGGCCTAACAGGAGATGTAATGTTGTACTCTGTCCTATAGCACAGGGCCCTAACAGGAGATGTAATGTTGTCCTCCGTCCTATAGCACAGGGCCCTAACAGGAGATGTAATGTTGTACTCTGTCCTATAGCACAGGGCCCTAACAGGAGATGTAATGTTGTCCTCCGTCCTATAGCACAGGGCCCTAACAGGAGATGTAATGTTGTACTCTGTCCTATAGCACAGGGCCCTAACAGGAGATGTAATGTTGTCCTCCGTCCTATAGCACAGGGCCCTAACAGTAGATGTAATGTTGTACTCTGTCCTATAGCACAGGGCCCTAACAGGAGATGTAATGTTGTCCTCCGTCCTATAGCACAGGGCCCTAACAGTAGATGTAATGTTGTCCTCCGTCCTATAGCACAGGGCCCTAACAGTAGATGTAATGTTGTCCTCTGTCCTATAGCACAGGGCCCTAACAGTAGATGTAATGTGGTGTCCTCCGTCCTATAGCACAGGGCCCTAACAGTAGATGTAATGTTGTCCTCTGTCCTATAGCACAGGGCCCTAACAGGAGATGTAATGTTGTCCTCCGTCCTATAGCACAGGCCCTAACAGGAGATGTAATGTTGTCCTCCGTCCTATAGCACAGGGCCCTAACAGGAGATGTAATGTTGTCCTCCGTCCTATAGCACAGGGCCCTAACAGTAGATGTAATGTTGTCCTGTCCTATAGCACAGGGCCCTAACAGGAGATGTAATGTTGTCCTCCGTCCTATAGCACAGGGCCCTAACAGTAGATGTAATGTTGTCCTCCGTCCTATAGCACAGGGCCCTAACAGGAGATGTAATGTTGTCCTCCGTCCTATAGCACAGGGCCCTAACAGGAGATGTAATGTTGTCCTCCGTCCTATAGCACAGGGCCCTAACAGGAGATGTAATGTTGTCCTCCGTCCTATAGCACAGGGCCTAACAGTAGATGTAATGTTGTACTCTGTCCTATAGCACAGGGCCCTAACAGGAGATGTAATGTTGTCCTCCGTCCTATAGCACAGGGCCCTAACAGGAGATGTAATGTTGTCCTCTGTCCTATAGCACAGGGCCCTAACAGGAGATGTAATGTTGTCCTCCGTCCTATAGCACAGGGCCCTAACAGTAGATGTAATGTTGTCCTCCGTCCTATAGCACAGGGCCCTAACAGTAGATGTAATGTTGTCCTCCGTCCTATAGCACAGGGCCCTAACAGTAGATGTAATGTTGTCCTCCGTCCTATAGCACAGGGCCCTAACAGGAGATGTAATGTTGTCCTCCGTCCTATAGCACAGGGCCCTAACAGTAGATGTAATGTTGTACTCTGTCCTATAGCACAGGGCCCTAACAGGAGATGTAATGTTGTCCTCTCCTGTCACAGCACCCGTCCCCTATGTTGTAATGTCCTCCGTCCTATAGCACAGGGCCCTAACAGGAGATGTAATGTTGTACTCTGTCCTATAGCACAGGGCCCTAACAGGAGATGTAATGTTGTCCTCCGTCCTATAGCACAGGGCCCTAACAGGAGATGTAATGTTGTACTCTGTCCTATAGCACAGGGCCCTAACAGGAGATGTAATGTTGTCCTCCGTCCTATAGCACAGGGCCCTAACAGGAGATGTAATGTTGTACTCTGTCCTATAGCACAGGGCCCTAACAGGAGATGTAATGTTGTCCTCCGTCCTATAGCACAGGGCCCTAACAGGAGATGTAATGTTGTACTCTGTCCTATAGCACAGGGCCCTAACAGAGATGTAATGTTGTCCTCCGTCCTATAGCACAGGGCCCTAACAGTAGATGTAATGTTGTACTCTGTCCTATAGCACAGGGCCCTAACAGGAGATGTAATGTTGTCCTCCGTCCTATAGCACAGGGCCCTAACAGGAGATGTAATGTTGTCCTCTGTCCTATAGCACAGGGCCCTAACAGGAGATGTAATGTTGTCCTCCGTCCTATAGCACAGGGCCCTAACAGGAGATGTAATGTTGTCCTCTGTCCTATAGCACAGGGCCCTAACAGGAGATGTAATGTTGTCCTCCGTCCTATAGCACAGGGCCCTAACAGGAGATGTAATGTTGTCCTCCGTCCTATAGCACAGGGCCCTAACAGTAGATGTAATGTTGTCCTCCGTCCTATAGCACAGGGCCCTAACAGTAGATGTAATGTTGTCCTCCGTCCTATAGCACAGGGCCCTAACAGTAGATGTAATGTTGTACTCTGTCCTATAGCACAGGGCCCTAACAGTAGATGTAATGTTGTCCTCCGTCCTATAGCACAGGCCCTAACAGTAGATGTAATGTTGTCCTCTGTCCTATAGCACAGGGCCCTAACAGGAGATGTAATGTTGTCCTCCGTCCTATAGCACAGGGCCCTAACAGAGATGTAATGTTGTCCTCCGTCCTATAGCACAGGGCCCTAACAGGAGATGTAATGTTGTCCTCCGTCCTATAGCACAGGGCCCTAACAGTAGATGTAATGTTGTCCTCCGTCCTATAGCACAGGCCCTAACAGGAGATGTAATGTTGTACTCTGTCCTATAGCACAGGGCCCTAACAGGAGATGTAATGTGTCCTCCGTCCTATAGCACAGGGCCCTAACAGGAGATGTAATGTTGTCCTCCGTCCTATAGCACAGGGCCCTAACAGGAGATGTAATGTTGTCCTCCGTCCTATAGCACAGGGCCCTAACAGGAGATGTAATGTTGTACTGTCCTATAGCACAGGGCCCTAACAGGAGATGTAATGTTGTCCTCCGTCCTATAGCACAGGGCCCTAACAGTAGATGTAATGTTGTCCTCCGTCCTATAGCACAGGGCCCTAACAGTAGATGTAATGTTGTCCTCTGTCCTATAGCACAGGGCCCTAACAGGAGATGTAATGTTGTCCTCCGTCCTATAGCACAGGGCCCTAACAGGAGATGTAATGTTGTCCTCTGTCCTATAGCACAGGGCCCTAACAGGAGATGTAATGTTGTCCTCCGTCCTATAGCACAGGGCCCTAACAGGAGATGTAATGTTGTCCTCCGTCCTATAGCACAGGGCCCTAACAGGAGATGTAATGTTGTCCTCCGTCCTATAGCACAGGGCCCTAACAGGAGATGTAATGTTGTCCTCCGTCCTATAGCACAGGGCCCTAACAGGAGATGTAATGTTGTCCTCCGTCCTATAGCACAGGGCCCTAACAGGAGATGTAATGTTGTCCTCTGTCCTATAGCAGGGCCCTAACAGAGATGTAATGTTGTCCTCCGTCCTATAGCACAGGGCCCTAACAGGAGATGTAATGTTGTACTCCGTCCTATAGCACAGGGCCCTAACAGGAGATGTAATGTTGTACTCGTCCTATAGCACAGGGCCCTAACAGGATGTAATGTTGTACTCTGTCCTATAGCACAGGGCCCTAACAGGAGATGTAATGTTGTCCTCCGTCCTATAGCACAGGCCCTAACAGTAGATGTAATGTTGTCCTCCGTCCTATAGCACAGGGCCCTAACAGGAGATGTAATGTTGTCCTCCGTCCTATAGCACAGGGCCCTAACAGTAGATGTAATGTTGTCCTCCGTCCTATAGCACAGGGCCCTACAGGTAGATGTAATGTTGTCCTCCGTCCTTAGCACAGGGCCCTAACAGTAGATGTAATGTTGTCCTCCGTCCTATAGCACAGGGCCCTAACAGTAGATGTAATGTTGTCCTCCCCCTATAGCACAGGGCCCTAACAGTAGATGTAATGTTGTCCTCTGTCCTATAGCACAGGGCCCTAACAGGAGATGTAATGTTGTCCTCTGTCCTATAGCACAGGGCCCTAACAGGAGATGTAATGTTGTCCTCCGTCCTATAGCACAGGGCCTAACAGGAGATGTAATGTTGTCCTCCGTCCTATAGCACAGGGCCCTAACAGTAGATGTAATGTTGTCCTCTGTCCTATAGCACAGGGCCCTAACAGGAGATGTAATGTTGTCCTCCGTCCTATAGCACAGGGCCCTAACAGTAGATGTAATGTTGTCCTCCGTCCTATAGCACAGGGCCCTAACAGTAGATGTAATGTTGTCCTCCGTCCTATAGCACAGGGCCCTAACAGGAGATGTAATGTTGTCCTCCGTCCTATAGCACAGGGCCCTAACAGTAGATGTAATGTTGTACTCTGTCCTATAGCACAGGGCCCTAACAGGAGATGTAATGTGTCCTCCGTCCTATAGCACAGGGCCCTAACAGTAGATGTAATGTTGTACTCTGTCCTATAGCACAGGGCCCTAACAGGAGATGTAATGTTGTCCTCCGTCCTATAGCACAGGGCCCTAACAGGAGATGTAATGTTGTACTCTGTCCTATAGCACAGGGCCCTAACAGGAGATGTAATGTTGTCCTCCGTCCTATAGCACAGGGCCTAACAGGAGATGTAATGTTGTACTCTGTCCTATAGCACAGGGCCTAACAGGAGATGTAATGTTGTCCTCCGTCCTATAGCACAGGGCCCTAACAGGAGATGTAATGTTGTACCTGTCCTATAGCACAGGGCCCTAACAGGAGATGTAATGTTGTCCTCCGTCCTATAGCACAGGGCCCTAACAGGAGATGTAATGTTGTACTCTGTCCTATAGCACAGGGCCCTAAAGGAGATGTAATGTTGTCCTCCGTCCTATAGCACAGGGCCCTAACAGGAGATGTAATGTTGTACTCGTCCTATAGCACAGGGCCCTAACAGGAGATGTAATGTTGTCTCCGTCCTATAGCACAGGGCCCTAACAGGAGATGTAATGTTGTACTCTGTCCTATAGCACAGGGCCCAACAGGAGATGTAATGTTGTCCTCCGTCCTATAGCACAGGGCCCTAACAGAGATGTAATGTTGTACTGTCCTATAGCAGGGCCCTAACAGAGATGTAATGTTGTCCTCGTCCTATAGCACAGGGCCCTAACAGTAGATGTAATGTTGTCTCCGTCCTATAGCACAGGGCCCTAACAGTAGATGTAATGTGTACTCTGTCCTATAGCACAGGGCCCTAACAGTAGATGTAATGTTGTCCTCCGTCCTATAGCACAGGGCCCTAACAGTAGATGTAATGTTGTCCTCTGTCCTATAGCACAGGGCCCTAACAGGAGATGTAATGTTGTCCTCCGTCCTATAGCACAGGGCCCTAACAGGAGATGTAATGTTGTCCTCCGTCCTATAGCACAGGGCCCTAACAGGAGATGTAATGTTGTCCTCCGTCCTATAGCACAGGGCCTAACAGTAGATGTAATGTTGTACCTCGTCCTATAGCACAGGGCCCTAACAGGAGATGTAATGTTGTCCTCCGTCCTATAGCACAGGGCCCTAACAGTAGATGTAATGTTGTCCTCTGTCCTATAGCACAGGGCCCTAACAGGAGATGTAATGTTGTCCTCCGTCCTATAGCACAGGGCCTAACAGGAGATGTAATGTTGTCCTCCGTCCTATAGCACAGGGCCCTAACAGGAGATGTAATGTTGTCCTCCGTCCTATAGCACAGGGCCCTAACAGGAGATGTAATGTTGTCCTCCGTCCTATAGCACAGGGCCCTAACAGGAGATGTAATGTTGTCCTCCGTCCTATAGCACAGGGCCCTAACAGGAGATGTAATGTTGTACTCTGTCCTATAGCACAGGGCCCTAACAGTAGATGTAATGTTGTCCTCGCTATAGCACAGGGCCCTAACAGTAGATGTAATGTTGTCCGTCCTATAGCACAGGGCCCTAACAGTAGATGTAATGTTGTCCTCCGTCCTATAGCACAGGCCCTAACAGTAGATGTAATGTTGTCCTCCGTCCTATAGCACAGGGCCCTAACAGGAGATGTAATGTTGTCCTCCGTCCTATAGCACAGGGCCCTAACAGAGATGTAATGTTGTACCGTCCTATAGCACAGGGCCCTAACAGGAGATGTAATGTTGTCCTCCGTCCTATAGCACAGGGCCCTAACAGGAGATGTAATGTTGTACTCTGTCCTATAGCACAGGGCCCTACAGGAGATGTAATGTTGTCCTCCGTCCTAGCACAGGGCCTAACAGTAGATGTAATGTTGTACTCTGTCCTATAGCACAGGGCCCTAACAGGAGATGTAATGTTGTCCTCGTCCTATAGCACAGGGCCCTAACAGGATGTAATGTTGTCCTCCGTCCTATAGCACAGGGCCCTAACAGGAGATGTAATGTTGTCCTCCGTCCTATAGCACAGGGCCCTAACAGTAGATGTAATGTTGTACTCTCCGTCCTATAGCACAGGGCCCTAACAGGAGATGTAATGTTGTCCTCTGTCCTATAGCACAGGGCCCTAACAGGAGATGTAATGTTGTATCTGTCCTATAGCACAGGGCCCTAACAGGAGATGTAATGTTGTCCTCCGTCCTATAGCACAGGGCCCTAACAGGAGATGTATGTGTCCTCTGTCCTATAGCACAGGGCCCTAACAGGAGATGTAATGTTGTCTCCGTCCTATAGCACAGGGCCCTAACAGGAGATGTAATGTTGTACTCTGTCCTATAGCACAGGGCCCTAACAGGAGAGTAATGTTGTCCTCCGTCCTATAGCACAGGGCCCTAACAGGAGATGTAATGTTGTACTCTGTCCTATAGCACAGGGCCCTAACAGTAGATGTAATGTTGTCCTCGTCCTATAGCACAGGGCCCTAACAGTAGATGTAATGTTGTCCTCCGTCCTATAGCACAGGGCCTAACAGTAGATGTAATGTTGTACTCTGTCCTATAGCACAGGGCCCTAACAGTAGATGTAATGTTGTCCTCCGTCCTATAGCACAGGGCCCTAACAGTAGATGTAATGTTGTCCTCTGTCCTATAGCACAGGGCCCTAACAGGAGATGTAATGTTGTCCTCCGTCCTATAGCACAGGGCCCTAACAGGAGATGTAATGTTGTCCTCGTCCTATAGCACAGGGCCCTAACAGGAGATGTAATGTTGTCCTCCGTCCTATAGCACAGGGCCCTAACAGTAGATGTAATGTTGTACTCCGTCCTATAGCACAGGGCCCTAACAGGAGATGTAATGTTGTCCTCCGTCCTATAGCACAGGGCCCTAACAGTAGATGTAATGTTGTACTCTGTCCTATAGCACAGGGCCCTAACAGGAGATGTAATGTTGTCCTCGTCCTATAGCACAGGGCCCTAACAGAGATGTAATGTTGTACTCTGTCCTATAGCACAGGGCCCTAACAGGAGATGTAATGTTGTACTCCGTCCTATAGCACAGGGCCCTAACAGGAGATGTAATGTTGTACTCTGTCCTATAGCACAGGGCCCTAACAGGAGATGTAATGTTGTCCTCGTCCTATAGCACAGGGCCCTAACAGGAGATGTAATGTTGTCCTCCGTCCTATAGCACAGGGCCCTAACAGGAGATGTAATGTTGTCCTCCGTCCTATAGCACAGGGCCCTAACAGGAGATGTAATGTTGTACTCTGTCTGTCTCTAGTCCTATAGCACAGGGCCCTAACAGGAGATGTAATGTTGTCCTCCGTCCTATAGCACAGGGCCCTAACAGGAGATGTAATGTTGTACTCTGTCCTATAGCACAGGCCCTAACAGGAGATGTAATGTTGTCCTCCGTCCTATAGCACAGGGCCCTAAAGGAGATGTAATGTTGTACTCTGTCCTATAGCACAGGGCCCTAACAGGAGATGTAATGTTGTCCTCCGTCCTATAGCACAGGGCCCTAACAGAGATGTAATGTTGTACTCCGTCCTATAGCACAGGGCCCTAACAGGAGATGTAATGTTGTCCTCGTCCTATAGCACAGGGCCCTAACAGGAGATGTAATGTTGTCCTCTGTCCTATAGCACAGGGCCCTAACAGGAGATGTAATGTTGTCCTCCGTCCTATAGCACAGGGCCCTAACAGTAGATGTAATGTTGTACTCCGTCCTATAGCACAGGGCCCAACAGTAGATGTAATGTTGTACTCTGTCCTATAGCACAGGGCCCTAACAGTAGATGTAATGTTGTCCTCCGTCCTATAGCACAGGGCCCTAACAGTAGATGTAATGTTGTCCTCTGTCCTATAGCACAGGGCCCTAACAGGAGATGTAATGTTGTCCTCCGTCCTATAGCACAGGGCCCTAACGAGATGTAATGTTGTCCTCCGTCCTATAGCACAGGGCCCTAACAGGAGATGTAATGTTGTCCTCCGTCCTATAGCACAGGGCCCTAACAGGAGATGTAATGTTGTTCTGTCCTATAGCACAGGGCCCTAACAGGAGATGTAATGTTGTCCTCCGTCCTATAGCACAGGGCCCTAACAGTAGATGTAATGTGTCCTCCGTCCTATAGCACAGGGCCCTAACAGTAGATGTAATGTTGTCCTCCGTCCTATAGCACAGGGCCCTAACAGGAGATGTAATGTTGTCCTCCGTCCTATAGCACAGGGCCCTAACAGGAGATGTAATGTTGTCCTCCGTCCTATAGCACAGGGCCCTAACAGTAGATGTAATGTTGTACTCTGTCCTATAGCACAGGGCCCTAACAGGAGATGTAATGTTGTCCTGTCCTATAGCACGGCCCTAACAGGAGATGTAATGTTGTACTCTGTCCTATAGCACAGGGCCCTAACAGGAGATGTAATGTTGTCCTCCGTCCTATAGCACAGGGCCCTAACAGTAGATGTAATGTTGTCCTCGTCCTATAGCACAGGGCCTCCCAACCCTAACAGAGATGTAATGTTGTCTCCGTCCTATAGCACAGGGCCCTAACAGTAGATGTAATGTTGTCCTCGTCCTATAGCACAGGGCCCTAACAGGAGATGTAATGTTGTCCTCCGTCCTATAGCACAGGGCCCTAACAGTAGATGTAATGTTGTCCTCTGTCCTATAGCACAGGGCCCTAACAGGAGATGTAATGTTGTCTCGTCCTATAGCACAGGGCCCTAACAGGAGATGTAATGTTGTCCTCTGTCCTATAGCACAGGGCCCTAACAGGAGATGTAATGTTGTCCTCCGTCCTATAGCACAGGGCCCTAACAGGAGATGTAATGTTGTACTCTGTCCTATAGCACAGGGCCCTAACAGGAGATGTAATGTTGTCCTCCGTCCTATAGCACAGGGCCTAACAGGAGATGTAATGTTGTACTCTGTCCTATAGCACAGGGCCCTAACAGAGATGTAATGTTGTCCTCCGTCCTATAGCACAGGGCCCTAACAGTAGAGTAATGTTGTACTCTGTCCTATAGCACAGGGCCCTAACAGGAGATGTAATGTTGTACTCTGTCCTATAGCACAGGGCCCTAACAGGAGATGTAATGTTGTCCTCTGTCCTATAGCACAGGGCCCTAACAGGAGATGTAATGTTGTCCTCCGTCCTATAGCACAGGGCCCTAACAGGAGATGTAATGTTGTCCTCTGTCCTATAGCACAGGGCCCTAAACAGAGATGTAATGTTGTCCTCCGTCCTATAGCACAGGGCCCTAACAGGAGATGTAATGTTGTCCTCCGTCCTATAGCACAGGGCCCTAACAGAGATGTAATGTTGTCCTCCGTCCTATAGCACAGGGCCCTACAGGAGATGTAATGTTGTCCTCCGTCCTATAGCACAGGGCCCTAACAGTAGATGTAATGTTGTCCTCCGTCCTATAGCACAGGGCCCTAACAGTAGATGTAATGTTGTCCTCCGTCCTATAGCACAGGGCCCTAACAGTAGATGTAATGTTGTACTCTGTCCTATAGCACAGGGCCCTAACAGGAGATGTAATGTTGTCCTCCGTCCTATAGCACAGGGCCCTAACAGTAGATGTAATGTTGTCTCTGTCCTATAGCAAGGGCCCTAACAGGAGATGTAAGTGTGTCCTCCGTCCTATAGCACAGGGCCCTAACAGGAGATGTAATGTTGTCCTCCGTCCTATAGCACAGGGCCCTAACAGAGATGTAATGTTGTCCTCCGTCCTATAGCACAGGGCCCTAACAGTGAGTAATGTTGTACTCTGTCCTATAGCACAGGCCCTAACAGGAGATGTAATGTTGTCCTCGTCCTATAGCACAGGGCCCTAACAGGAGATGTAATGTTGTCCTCTGTCCTATAGCACAGGGCCCTAACAGGAGATGTAATGTTGTCCTCTGTCCTATAGCACAGGGCCCTAACAGGAGATGTAATGTTGTACTCGTCTATAGCACAGGCCCTAACAGGAGATGTAATGTTGTCCTCCGTCCTATAGCACAGGGCCCTAACAGGATGTAATGTTGTACTCTGTCTATAGCACAGGGCCCTAACAGGAGATGTAATGTTGTCCTCCGTCCTATAGCACAGGGCCCTAACAGGAGATGTAATGTTGTACTCTGTCCTATAGCACAGGGCCCTAACAGGAGATGTAATGTTGTCCTCCGTCCTATAGCACAGGGCCCTAACAGGATGTAATGTTGTACTCGTCCTATAGCACAGGGCCCTAACAGGAGATGTAATGTGTGTCCTCCGTCCTATAGCACAGGCCCTAACAGGAGATGTAATGTTGTACTCTGTCCTATAGCACAGGGCCCTAACAGGAGATGTAATGTTGTCCTCCGTCCTATAGCACAGGGCCCTAACAGGAGATGTAATGTTGTACTCTGTCCTATAGCACAGGGCCCTAACAGGAGATGTAATGTTGTCCTCCGTCCTATAGCACAGGGCCTAACAGGAGATGTAATGGTACTCCGTCCTATAGCACAGGGCCCTAACAGTAGATGTAATGTTGTCCTCCGTCCTATAGCACAGGGCCCTAACAGTAGATGTAATGTTGTCCTCCGTCCTATAGCACAGGGCCCTAACAGTAGATGTAATGTTGTCCTCTGTCCTATAGCACAGGCCCTAACAGGAGATGTAATGTTGTCCTCCGTCCTATAGCACAGGGCCCTAACAGGAGATGTAATGTTGTCCTCTGTCCTATAGCACAGGGCCCTAACAGGAGATGTAATGTTGTCCTCCGTCCTATAGCACAGGGCCCTAACAGAGATGTAATGTTGTCCTCCGTCCTATAGCACAGGGCCCTAACAGTAGATGTAATGTTGTCCTCCGTCCTATAGCACAGGGCCCTAACAGGAGATGTAATGTTGTCCTCCGTCCTATAGCACAGGGCCCTAACAGGAGATGTAATGTTGTCCTCCGTCCTATAGCACAGGGCCCTAACAGTAGATGTAATGTTGTCCTCCGTCCTATAGCACAGGGCCCTAACAGGAGATGTAATGTTGTCCTCCGTCCTATAGCACAGGGCCCTAACAGGAGATGTAATGTTGTCCTCCGTCCTATAGCACAGGGCCCTAACAGGAGATGTAATGTTGTCTCCGTCCTATAGCACAGGGCCCTAACAGGAGATGTAATGTTGTCCTCCGTCCTATAGCACAGGGCCCTAACAGTAGATGTAATGTTGTCCTCCGTCCTATAGCACAGGGCCCTAACAGGAGATGTAATGTTGTCCTCCGTCCTATAGCACAGGGCCCTAACAGAGGAGATGTAATGTGTGTCCTCCGTCCTATAGCACAGGGCCCTAACAGTAGATGTAATGTTGTACTCTGTCCTATAGCACAGGGCCCTAACAGGAGATGTAATGTTGTCCTCCGTCCTATAGCACAGGGCCCTAACAGGAGATGTAATGTTGTACTCGTCCTATAGCACAGGGCCCTAACAGGAGATGTAATGTTGTCCTCCGTCCTATAGCACAGGGCCCTAACAGGATATGTAATGTGTACTCTGTCCTATAGCACAGGGCCCTAACAGGAGATGTAATGTTGTCCTCCGTCCTATAGCACAGGGCCCTAACAGAGATGTAATGTTGTACTCTGTCCTATAGCACAGGGCCCTAACAGGAGATGTAATGTTGTCCTCCGTCCTATAGCACAGGGCCCTAACAGGAGATGTAATGTTGTACTCTGTCCTATAGCACAGGGCCCTAACAGGAGATGTAATGGTGTCCTCTGTCCTATAGCACAGGGCCCTAACAGGAGATGTAATGTTGTACTCTGTCCTATAGCACAGGGCCCTAACAGGAGATGTAATGTTGTCCTCCGTCCTATAGCACAGGGCCCTAACAGGAGATGTAATGTTGTACTCTGTCCTATAGCACAGGGCCCTAACAGGAGATGTAATGTTGTCCTCCGTCCTATAGCACAGGGCCCTAACAGGAGATGTAATGTTGTACTCTGTCCTATAGCACAGGGCCCTAACAGGAGATGTAATGTTGTCCTCCGTCCTATAGCACAGGGCCCTAACAGGAGATGTAATGTTGTACTCTGTCCTATAGCACAGGCCCTAACAGGAGATGTAATGTTGTCCTCCGTCCTATAGCACAGGGCCCTAACAGTAGATGTAATGTTGTCCTCCGTCCTATAGCACGGGCCCTAACAGGAGATGTAATGTTGTCCTCTGTCCTATAGCACAGGCCCTAACAGGAGATGTAATGTTGTCCTCCGTCCTATAGCACAGGGCCCTAACAGTAGATGTAATGTTGTACTCTGTCCTATAGCACAGGGCCCTAACAGGAGATGTAATGTTGTCCTCCGTCCTATAGCACAGGCCCTAACAGGAGATGTAATGTTGTCCTCCGTCCTATAGCACAGGGCCCTAACAGGAGATGTAATGTTGTACTCCGTCCTATAGCACAGGGCCCTAACAGTAGATGTAATGGTTCCTCGTCCTATAGCACAGGGCCCTAACAGGAGATGTAATGTTGTCCTCCGTCCTTGAGTCAGGTGTGTAGTGCTCGGGCCAAAAACAAACATGTTCACCCCTTTGGGTCCCCAGGACCAGGATTGAGAACCACAGGTCTAAAGTGTCAGGCTGCCGAGCTGCCAGAAAGGAATTTGCATCCGTTATGAAATTGTGTCCACTAGAGGGACTACTAGACTGATTCCAGATCTGTGTGTGCTGTCTAGCCAACTCCTATGGTCATACATGAAAACATAAACAATCTGGGATCAGTCTAGTAGTCCCTCTAGTGACACATTTCATAACGGATGCAAATTCCTTTCTGGCAGCTCGGCAGCACTTTGAGGAAAACCATGAACTTGTCTTTTCTAATATCATTAGACTGTCTTATTATGCGTGTGATTTGTGTTGTGATGGCTAACTCTCTCTAATGCCCATATACTCCTGTCAACACATTTCATCACTTCTCACTTTTCTGGCCAAAGATCTGAAACTGAAACAAGGACTGTATCTATATATTCTATTGTAAATATAAACATTATTATATTGTCTTAGTATGCGTCAGATGTTTGTTGTGATAGCTAAGCTAGTCATTCCCACATTCCCACATGCTGTTATGTTGTCTCACATTTCTCCATCGTCTCTTCTCGCTTCTCTCCATTTCTCCAGACTCACTTTCCCTTTTCTGGCAAAAGACCATATCTGAGTAACATTAGTTACATTTATCTATTGTGAAACATAAATAAACAATTCCAGAAAAGTAAGCGTGGAAGCATGTAAATCATTTCCTGTTACTCCCTTGTAGCCTACCAATAAGGCTTCAGTGTGGGCCGGCAAGGTTTGAGGTCAAATTACTGTACCTTTGACCTCGAAGGTTGCACAAATGACGTTTTAGATTCAAATGAGAGAAAAGGAAACCTGAGCTGATGCCACAGTTGTTTCTCCTCCATTTGGTACACAGCAGATCATATGGAGATGATCCTTTACAGTGAGTATATAGTGTTATCCTTCTGAACTACCATTATCATTTAACAAGCAGGACATCAGCCATTAACACTCCTTTAACTTGGTTATACATTTATACCATGCCATCCCTTGGCCTAGATATTGAATACTTACTTTGTAAAATACTTATGTCAAAATATATATATATAGTCTTTAGCAACCTATTTTCTTTTAAATCACGTGTCAAACTCATTCCACGAGGGCTGAGTGTCTGCAGGATTTCCCTCCTCACCTTGTATTTGATTGATTAATTAAGGTCACTGATTAATAAGGAACTCCCCCTCACCTGGTTGTCTAGGTCTTAATTGAAAGGAAAAAACCAAAAACCAACCGAGGACAGCCCTCCATGGAATGAGTTGGACACCTCTGAATTTAAGTCAATCAACAATGGCAGTCAGTAATTTATCCCAGTTCATATGCAGCAGTAGGAGAGAAGCCATAACCCTGTTGATCCAGTGGAAGCATGTATGGCTTTGAGGTCTGTGTCTGCAGTATCACTTACCTCCTGCATAAATCCCATTTAGATCCTATACTAGGACGCATGCACACACACACACACACATTATGTTCTTCTCGTCGGGACCTAAAATAACACACACACAAACACACACTCCAGCATAAATCATCCCCATCCTGTACTAAGACAGACCGACCCAGAGAGACAGACCGACCAGAGAGACCGACCAATCAGAGTGAGAAAGACCGACCACAGAGAGAGACAGGACCGACCACAGAGAGAGAGACAGACCGACCAGAGAGACAGACCACCAGAGAGACCGACAACCAGAGAGAGACAAACCGACCACAGAGAGAGACAGACGACCAGAGAGACAGACCGACCAGAGAACAGACCGCCAGAGAGACAAACCGAGCATAGAGACAGACTGTCCAGAGAGACAGACGCGACCAGATAGACAGACCGACCAGAGAGACAGACCGCCACAGCTGGAGATCTTCAGAAGAATCTTCACAGTTAATCTTTTTCCACTGTTGAGACCACAGATTATGGGTCTGAAGGAGGGGGGGGGGGTCACAAGTGCAAAGTGTGTGTGTGTGTGTGCGCATGTGTGTTGAAGCTGCAACAGGGAGTGATTGGGAGGTCAATAGCCCCAGCTCATCCCTCTATCCTTCCATCCCCAAATTCCTTTTTTTCCGTTCATCTCTCCATCCAAAAAACCGCTGTCTAGTACGCCACACGCACATAAAAATATCAGGGGTTCTGAAAAACAGAAACATCCCTTCTTCCCCCCTTTTCCTTCCACATCTCTGTCCTCCAGATGGAAAGGCCATGTGGGGCTTGTGGGTTTGGATGGTGTGGGATAAGCGGAGCTTGGAACATGGAATGCCAGCGCCTCTGAGAGAATAATAACTGATTTGATATTGGTGACGTGCCACCAGGCGGTTGTGAAGTGTTGAGAGAGAGATCGGGATAACATGGTCAACAAACTAGTGGGATGATGAAGACTAAATAAGATGTAGCTTAGAACATCAGACAGACAAAAATAGCTCTCAATCCGTCACGGCAATCCTGGATAATACATCTAGATCAGGCCACTTGTCTTCAAGCGGTTGACTCATTTGTTGCTTTTCTCATGGATCAACCTGTGATCTTTATAGCGATGTGGTCGTTTTAGAAAGCAGGCACGTGATCAATCGATACAGAGCCCATGGCATCAATAAGTTACTGGTGTGTGTGAGGTGTTCGCGTTCCTCTAATTGACATGATGAAGACAGTTCCTGCTGGCAGTTGTCTTCCCTCCTGAGACATACAGTACAGTATGTTGACCTATAGGTGGGTTGATAGCTCTCCACCAATCACTGAAGATGAGTGTGACTGTGAATTGTAATAATAAGTAAACCCATCCTCGAGGACAAGAACAGAACTTATCCAATGTGAATGACGTAAACAAGGACCCAACAAGCTTTTGGTTTTGCTATTCAGGTCTCATATAAACCAGGCATCTTTGATGAGCTTCATTGACATTTACTTTCAGTTTAACAGCCATTTAACAGCCATCGGAATGCTCCAACATCACAGTTCCACTCTATGCTTTATAAAGTCACTGACTGGCTCTTTATCTTTCCAGACTAAACCAATGACAGCTTTCCACATATTTCCATAGCTTTCTAATGGGCACCGTCTTCCTCAAACATTGGTTCATTATTGTCGGCCATCTTTGCCCTCGCTAAACAAAACCTAACCAGCATCCCTAAACAAACACACCACATCTCTCTCTTTCTCTCTCTCTCTCTCTCTCTCGCTCTCTCAGTTTTTTCCTTCTCTCTCTCCTGCTCTCTCATTCTCTCACTCCCTCTCTCTTCCTTCCTTTCACTCTCAATATCTTTCTTTCTGTCTCTTTATCGATCTCTCTCTGCCTCGCCTTCTCCTTTCTCCATGAGAACTTGACTCTCATAATGTTTACTGTTCACACTGAACAGTTTGGCTCATGATATGGCAGCAACCACTATTGTTTTGCTTTTCTTGGCCCCATGCATTAGCCCAAGGCAGACCTGGGTTTATATACTATTCGAAATCATTGAAATTACTTCTGCTGGACTTGATTGAGATTGTCTGATGCAATGGAACCAAAAGAATAGTCGTAAAAGTGCAACCTGCAAACCCCGCCCTTCTTGCACTTCAGGACGAAGAAGATTTAAAATAGTATTTGAACCCAGATCTGGCTGGCATTGCTTAAAAATCCTTCACCGATTACCTATTGGCTATTACACGTTGTTCATGTGTGGATCAGCATGCCAGTAGAAAGAGACTTGGAAGTGGAACATGGAGTCAGAACGTAGGACAAGAATTGGAGTTTAAAGATTTTTGTTGTTGTTGCCTTTCTCTGCAGTCTTGACATATCTTCCTTCCCCATTCAGGAAGCCAGTCCAGAAGAAGGAAATACATTAAGAATACATTGCCAATCTGCCTTCGCTGCAGAGATAAGAGTTAATTGCTTTTGCAGTAAATGTCAGAGGGTGCGTTGATGCATGACACCCCCCCACCACTATACCTCATGGTCGTGCCGTGTTTTACTTCTCCAACAGGGGCTTTGCTGACGTTGGTAAGAACAACATTGGTGGTAACGGTCTGTGGGAGGTAGGAGGTGGCAGTGACTAAGGAATGTCCTGTCGACACACACGCAAACACACACACAAGGGATATAAAGGTAGAGGAAGCAGTGATTCAAGTGGACCTGCAGAACAGAGAGATTTAAGAACTGAAAGCTGCCTGCTAGCAGAGTCAACATTCAGCTAATTAATGACTGATGCCATGGTACCAACACACGTAGAAACACACACACACACACACAGGTATGCACATGCCCTACACTACATGCACGGCGCCGAACACACACTACACACACACAATATTACACACATATTTGTAGGCATGCACATAGGCGACAGAGAGCAAATATAGTATAGACTCAAATATAGTATAGACTCAAATATAGTATAGACTCAAATATATTATCGACTCAAATATAGTATAAACTCAATTATATACCACAGGTATGACAAAACATTTATTTTTACTGCTCTAATTACGTTAGTAACCAGTTTATAATAGCAATAAGGCACCTCTGGGTTTGTGATATATGGCCTAAGAACATCCCTTAGCCGTGGTATATTGGCCATATACCACACCTCCTCAGGCCTTATTGGTTAATTATCCATTAGGCCATGTTCCATGGGGAGACAAACAAGATCGATGATGAGGCTCTCAGACATCAATGTAGAATAATTACTGAAATAAGCCCCTGCGAGTATCTTATGAAAACAAAGAGACTGAACCTGGCCTGAAATGACCATGACACACACACACGCGCACACACAAACAAGCATTAGTGTGTGCACACACACACACTAACACAGGAACCATTAGCCAAGAACACTGAGAGCCAGACGGTATCGAACGTGTCCCGAATCCAAGTGGAACGGTTATTGTGTAAAACTGCAGGACAGAAATGAGATGATGAGAATTGGAGCTCAGAGGTAGAAGGAGATGTAATGAGATAGTTACTGATGTAGGATCTTAATTTGATCACCCTGTTGCAGGAGAACTTTCCTGCAATGCATGAAATTAAAAAACTTGGAATGTATTTGTGTTTCAAAAAGACTTCTGAAGTTTGACATTTCAGACTTGATTTTCCCTTATGAAAAATGTATCGACCCATACAAAAATGTCCATGAATTATAATCCACAAATATATATAATAATATAAAATAATATTCATTTCCTGTTGCTGCAGGATTATTTTCCTGCTGTAGCAAACTGGCTCAAATGAAGATCCTACATCTGTAAGGGGATAATTATGAAGACTCATAAGAACATGGGTCTAATGATTAGTTGCTCATGAGGGGGCACTTTGGGCAGAGCAAAACGTGATTGAGGGTTGAATACCAAAAAGGTTGAAAAACACTAGTACAGCCTTATCAACAACTTTACAATTCAACTTGATTATCTTTTTCAAAACTCATTTATCTTTTCCTTTGCCCCATTAGTAAGCCATTTGTTTGAAAGACCACTACACTTGAGATGAATGACCACTACACTTGAGATGAATGACCACTATACTTGAGATGAATGACCACTATACTTGAGATGAATGACCACTACACTTGAGATGAATGACCACTACACTTGAGATGAATGACCACTACACTTGAGATGAATGACCACTATACTTGAGATGAATGACCACTATACTTGAGATGAATGACCACTACACTTGAGATGAATGACCACTACACTTGAGATGAATGACCACTATACTTGAGATGAATGACCACTATACTTGAGATGAATGACCACTATACTTGAGATGAATGACCACTACACTTGAGATGAATGACCACTACACTTGAGATGAATGACCACTATACTTGAGATGAATGACCACTACACTTGAGATGAATGACCACAATACTTGAGATGAATGACCACTACACTTGAGATGAATGACCACTACACTTGAGATGAATGGCCACAATACTTGAGATGAAAAAAAATCTGAATTATTTTGTGGATTATAATTAGTGGACATTTATGTAGGGGAAGATACATTTTTAGTTTAAGCCCAACATTTTAAGCCCAACATTAAGCCCAACATTTTTATTTAGAAATTACACATTTTAGAAACCTTTTTAAACTTTGAAAACACTACAAGTTTGCATTTCCTGCTGTACAGCAAATTAGGATCTGACACCTGTAGCATAGTCCCTGAAATTGAACCCTGTTGACAAAATTAGTCTGCAGGGGTGTGCCAGAGACCGTGTTTGCCTCAGTTTGGCAGTAATCAGTGTTGAGCCCTAATGGTAGACATATGTCTATTGGTTCTCTTGTTGATTTGACACACTCGTGTTCTGGTTTCACTTACTTATATCCAGTTTGTCTTAAACTGCATTATGTGGATCGACTAGCGATGTCCTCTGATTATCTCCATTTGATTGTGATTGTATTTAATAATTAGGGGCTGCTTATATAGTTCAGTTTCATTGTATGTACAAGTGGGTAACCTGTACTGGTGTGAGGTGTGAATTGAAATGTGTTTTTGGCATATCCCATTCCCCTCAGAGACACCCTCAGTGAGTGGGGTCACAGCCAGGGATCAGCCATTATTGATGGCGACCCTGGAGCAATAAGGGTTCATTGCTTTGCTCAAGGGCAGAATGACATTATGTTGTCGGCTCAAGGATTCGATCCAGAATCCTTTGGGTTACTGGCCCAACGCTCCTAACCGCCAGGTTACCTGCCACTAAATCACATACAGAGTGAGATCTATCACTAGATTTCTTTGACAGTACTCCTCTATGCTTTCTGATACTCCCAACATGTTTTGGTGAGATATTTAGCCTATGCTCAGATCCGCAGATATATTATAATAAAGCCTCTGAACTAATGACCGAGACCGAAACTGATGTTCTTTTAACGTTCTCCCACCCTGTCTAAGAATGTGTCTAAGAATTCTGTAAGGATTGCCGCAGTACAATAACATTGGCAAGCTAGTGACTTGACAATGATGTCCTCTTGTAGCCTACCATTGACATTGATGTGGCTTTAATACCAGTGCCAGCAGGGCAAGAAATCATACTTCCCTACATTTGAACCACTTCACCAGCTGTACTTGGAATTGAGTGGCAATTTGCCTCACAAATAGTTTGATCATGATAGTAGATCCAGGCAATTGGCTGTATCAGAATTGGTGGCTGCAGGCTAAGTGTATCATGTGACAACCTGGTCTCAGACCATTTAGTATGATTCTGTACGTAAATCCAAGACAAACGATTTAGTATGATATTTTACATTTTGTATGGTATGTATTAATTTGTAGATGTGGCAAATTACAATTCATATTAAATGAGGTTACGAATTTACAAACATACAATATGTTACAAATTTGCTAAACGTATGATATGTTACGAATTGTATGATATGTTATGACTGCTGAAAAATTAATCAAAAGGCCACCTGGCCTATTTACATCCAACCCTTTTTATACTGCTGCTACTCGCTGTTTATTATCTATGCATAGTCACTTTACCCCAACCTACATGTAATAACTACCTCGACTAACCTGTACCCCCTCACATTGACACATTGACCAGTAAATATTTTCTTAATTCAATTTCTTGAACTGCATTGTTGGTTAAGGGCTTGTAAGTAAGCATTTCTCGGTAAGGTCTACACCTGTTGTATTCGGCACATGTGACAAATAAAATTTGATTTGATTTGAATTCTAGCTAGGTGGCTAATGTTAGGTAGGTGGCTAATGTTAGGTAGCTTGCTAACGTTAGCGGGGCTAGGGGTTAGGGTTAAGTTTAGGAGTTAAGTTAAAGTGTTAAGGTTAGGGTTAGGGGAAGGGTTAGCTAAAAGGATTAGGTTTAGGATTGGGGGAAGGGTGAGCTAACATTCTAAGTAATTGCAAAGTAGCTAAAAAGTAGTAAGTAGTAGAAAAGTTGCTAATTAGCTAAAATGCTAAAGTTGTCCATTATGAGATTCGAATTTGCAACCTTTGGGTTATACGCCCACCCATCCACCCGACCAATCACCTTCTTTTATTTTTTTCTTTAAGTAACCATCTGTCTTATGTAACCATACCAAACATAACAAAGCATACTTTTATTTTGATTTAATTTGCTAAATTAAGTTTCTCGGATTTACATATACAATAATACGAAATTCTCTGAGACCAGGTTGCATGTGGATGCAGGCAATGGTCCATATCATCACATTGAGATGAGAATGCATAGCTCACTATTCTCCACCACTTCCAAGGTCAAGCTGTAACACGCGTCTCTTAGGACACCCATTTGAACATGTTCAAAATAGCCCCCCACCCCCCCTCTCTCTCGTTCTCTCTCTCTCTCTCTCTGAAGATAGACTAAGCTGTGTTAAACTAATGTTTATTGATTTTAATAACACAGAGAGTATGTTGACATTTATCATGCTGTGTTGAGCTTACCTCAGCCCACGTTCATTCTCCCTCTCTCTCTCTCTCTCTCTCTCTCTCTCTCTCTCTCTCTCTCTCTCTCTCTCTCTCTCTTCCCTCAGTCCATGTTCATTCTCCCTCTCTCTCTCTCCTCTCTCTCTCTCTCTCTCTCTCTCTCTCTCTCTCTCTCTCTCTCACCCCAGCCCCACGTTCATTCTCTCTCTCTCTCTCTCTCTCTCTCTCTCTCTCTCTCTCTCTCTCTCTCTCTCTTACCTCAGTCCATGTTCATTCTCTCTCTCTCTACTCTCTCTCTCTCTCTCTCTCTCTCTCTCTCTCTCTCTCTCTCTCTCCCCTCTCTCTCTCTCTCTCTCTCTCTCTCTCTCTCTCTCTCTCTCTCTCTCTCTCTCTCTTACCTCAGCCCACGTTCATTCTCTCAATTCAATTTAAGGGCTTTATGGCATGGGAAACATATGCTTACATTGTCAAAGCATGTGAAATAGATAATAAACACTTATGAAACAAACAATAAAAAAATGACAGTAAACATTACACTTCCAAAAGTTCCAAAAGTTCCAAAGAATGAAGACATTTCAAATGTCATATTATGTCTATATTTTTTATAAAAAATTTAACTTAACCTTTATTTATTTATTTATTTACAGTGTTGTAATGATGTGCAAATAGTTAAGGGAGAGTTTATCAACATTTGGATTTGTTTTTGAATTCTTTCTGAGTCTGTAATCTGAGGGAAATATGTGTCTCTAATATGGTCATACATTTGGCAGAAGATTAGGAAGTGCAGCTCAGTTTCCACCTCATTTTGTGGGGAGTGGGCACATAGCTTGTCTTCTCTTGAAGATGCCTATCCCATGGTAGTTATTGGGGTCAAATTTGTCTCCACTTTTGTGGATTGGGGTGATCAGTCCTTGGTTCCAAATATTGGGGAATATGCCAGAGCTGAGGACGATGTTAAAGAGGTTTAGTATAGCCAAATGGAATTTATAGTCTGTATATTTTATCATTTCATTTAGGATACCATCAACCCCACAGGCCTTTTTGGGTTGGAGGGTTTGTAGTTCATCCTGTAGTTCATTCAATGTAATTGGAGAGTCCAATGGGTTCTGGTTCTTTAATAGTTGATTCTAAGATTTGTATTTGATCATGTATATGTTTTTGCTGTTTGTTCTTTGTTATGGAGGCAAAAAGATTGCAGAAGCCATACATCTCCATTTTGGATATAACTCTTCGTGTTGTTGTTTGTTTAGAGTTTTCCAATTCTCCCAGAAGTGGTTAGATTCTATGAATTATTCAGTTCCATTGACTTGATGTCTGATGTGCTGTTCCTTTTCCCCCCATAGTGTATTTCAAATCCAATCAAATTGTATTTGTCATACAACAGGTGAAATGCTTACTTTACAAGCCCTTAACCAACAATGCAGTTTTAAGAAAAATACCGAAAGAAAAATAAGAAATAAAAGTAACAAATAATTAAAGAGCAGCAGTAAAATAACAATAGCGAGGCTATATACTCTGTACCGTTACAGAGTCAATGTCCTGGGACACCGGTTAGTCGAGGTAATTGAGTTAATATGTGAATGTCGGTAGAGTTTTTAAAGTGACTTAAGCATAGATAATAACAGAGAGTAGCAGCAGCGTTAAAGAGGGGGGCAATGTAAATAGTCTGGGTAGACAATTGATTAGATGTTCAGGAGTCTTATGGCTTGGAGGTAGAAGCTGTTTAGAAGCCTCTAGAATTGGCGCTCCGGTACCGCTTGCCGTGCGGTAGCAGAGAGAACAGTCTATGACTAGTGTGGCTGGAGTCTTTGACAATTTTTAAGGCCTTCCTCTGACACCACCTGGTATAGAGGTCCTAGATGGCAGGAAGCTTGGCCCCAGTGATGTACTGGGCCGTACGCACGACCCTCTGTAGTGCCTTGCGGTCAGTTGCTGAGCAGTTGCCATACCAGGCACTGATGCAAATATTTGAGTGATTTACCATAGTGAAGGCGTAGGTTCAGGTTTTCTGGGTTTCCATGTTTTTGGTTGTATAGGTTTTTCAATCATTTTCTTAGGTTGTCTGCTTGAAATGTTTAGATTTGATAGGGAATCTGAGTGGTCAAATATACTGTTTAGGTTTTCTACTGCCAAATTTACACCTTCACTATTACAGTGAAACATTTTGCCCATGAAATTGTCTAGAAGGGATTGAATTTGTTTTTGCCTAATAGTTTTTTGGTAGATTTCCACACTGCTTTCCTTCCATCTATAGCATTTCTTAATTAATGTTACTCAGTTCCTTTGGCTTTGATGCCTCATGATTGAGTATTGCTCTGTTCAAGTAGACTGTGAATTTGCTGTGATCTGATAGTGGTGTCAGTGGGCTGACTGTGAACACTCTAAGAGACTCTGGGTTGAGGTTAGTGATAAAGTAGTCACAGTACTACTGCCAATAGATGAGCTATTTGTGTACCTACCATAGGAGTCCCCTCAAAGCCTACCATTGACTATGTACACACCCAGCATCCGACAGAGCTGCAGGAGTTGCGACCCATTTTTGTTGGTTATGTTGTCGTAGTTGTGTCTAGGGGGGCATATAGGGGAGGGAATGCTGTCACCTCCAGATAGGTGTTTGTCCCCTTGTGTGCTGAGGGTGTCAGGTTCTTGTCCAGTTCTGGCATTTAGGTCGCCACAGACTAGTACATGTCCCTGGGCCTGGAAATTGTTGATCTCCCACTCTAGGATGGAGAAGCTGTCATCGTTAAAGTATGGGGATTCTATTGGGGGGGATGAAGGTAGCACACATGAGGACATTTTTCTCTGTTGAGATCATTTCCTTATTCATTTCTAGCCAGATGTTAAAATGTTCCTGTTTTGACTAATTTAATAGAGTGGTTTAGGTCTGCTCTATACCAAATAAGCATACCTCATGAGTCTCTTCCCTGTTTCACACCTGGTAGTTTGGTGGATGGGACTACCAGCTCTCTGTAACCTAGAGGGCAACCAGTGGGTCCGTCTCCTTTATACCATGTTTCTTGTAGGATGACAATGTCTGTATTTCCAATTTCTTTGATGAAGTCTGTGTTCCTACTCTTTAGGCCAAAGGAAGATGACCTCAGACTTTGTATATTCCAGGATGAGATAGTAAAAGCTTTATGTTCTATAGTGTCTAGTGTGTTTTTGGGTGGTTTAGGCCCGGACCATCCCAGTAGGTGTGAGCAGAGCATGTTGAGCATCTGATACATACCTCTTAGGTTGCAGGATGGGGGATGGGCGGGTGTAATAGTGGGGGTTGGGCCTGTTGCTCTGCTCACGGCCTGGACATTATGTCCTGCTGTCATGTTGAGGTCCTTGCCGCAGGAGGCTTGGGGTGGGCAGAAGGGGCCTAGGTCTGATATGTGGGGGCAATATAGAGTGTGGCCAGGGTTTGCTCTCACTCAATATTTATCATGTTGTGTTGAGCTTACCTCAGCCCAAGTTCTCTCTCTCTCTCTCTCTCTCTCTCTCTCTCTCTCTCTCTCTCTCTCTCTCTCAATATTTAGCATGCGTTGTTGAGCTTACCTCAGCCCAAGTTCTCTCTCTCTCTCTCTCTCTCTCCTCTCTCTCTCTCTCTCTCTCTCTCTCTCTCTCTCAATATTTAGCATGCGTTGTTGAGCTTACCTCAGCCCACGTTCATTCATTCATTCTTTCTCTCTCTCTCTCTCTCTCTCTCTCTCTCTGTCTGTGTGTCAATTCAATTCAAAGCGGCTTTATTGGCACAGGAAGCATGTTTACATTGCCAAAGCAAGTGAAAAACACCAAACAATAAGAACAAAAACCAACAAAGTAAATTAAACAAAACAATCAGACATTAACAATAAACAGAACACACAATGTTTACATTACACACAATGTTTACATTACACACAATGTTTACATTACACACAATGTTTACATAACACACAATGTTTACATTACACACAATGTTTACATTACACACAATGTTTACATTACACACAATGTTTACATAACACACACTGTTTACATTACACACAATGTTTACATTACACACAATGTTTACATAACACACAATGTTTACATTACACACAATGTTTACATTACACACAATGTTTACAACAACAAAAGACATTACACACACAATCTCTCTCTTTCTCTCTCTCTCTCTGAATAAAACTGGCATTGGAGTGGACCCTTTGTAACAGAGTACAACTCACTGAACAGCACCACAATCCGGTAATAAAAACAATGCTGTGCAAGTATAACTGTCAAAGTTTGACATTGTCATTCATTTGGGACGTGAATGTAAATTAGCCTATAAGGATACTGGCCGAATAGATATTGTAGTGTATGTTGTTTTAATGGAATCAGGACTATTATCAGTGAAAGTTTTCAGTTATTCAAATCCTCAAAAGACTTCACACAAGCACCTTGTTGTCGGTGTTAGCTGATGTTATAATCCGTATGGAAACCCCATCGAGGACTTCAGCAGGAGTTCTCAAACACTCTACGTAGATCCCAATGATAGAATAATATTACTTCAATGTAGTGCCACCATGATTAATAACAATAGTACTGTACAATCAGAGATGCTTCTGGATTGTTTGTTGTGAGGAGGGATCTC
Organism: Oncorhynchus kisutch; assembly: GCF_002021735.2. Classification (NCBI taxonomy): domain Eukaryota; kingdom Metazoa; phylum Chordata; class Actinopteri; order Salmoniformes; family Salmonidae; genus Oncorhynchus; species Oncorhynchus kisutch. The sequence continues at coordinate 72,830,510 of NC_034174.2, read as the reverse complement.
TATTTCAGAACGTCTTTGATGATAAGGATGACACTTATCTTCTGATGCTGGGTTCTGGTGTTTATGCTCACTGCTTGTCTCTTACACACAGACTGTGGTTATCTGCCCTCTCCTCAACCCTCTTGAGGCCCTGATACAGGGTCAAAGCTGAATCCTCACTGTGCTCTGTGCCAAAACATTAGTGCTGTCCAGGGACCAAGCCTGGCTGAACCAGACTGAATGCTGCTCTGACTCACGAGCAGGCGAGTTCTGACTGGTTTAGCCAGGCTAGGGTCCAAGCCAAGGCATTGCCCCACTGAACTGGAAATCACTGTCTGCGGTTTTATTAGGTTACATATGGATATCATATATTATTACACCATAGTCATGGTTACTGTTGCTATTATTAAGGTCACATCTCCTGGCATGTCGAATATGTAAATATTTATGTCTGGAGTTTCTATGAATAAATCTAGAAGTGAATGAACTTTATCTAATTGAGCTTTCTCTGAATTATTTATGATTTATGATTTTTCTCTCATTTAGTGTCAAAATCAGTTGCTCTTATGATGTTAATGTAGAGTTTAATTAAGGGTAATTTGACCCAGATTGGAAATACTACTGACCTTTTTGACAGTAAAAAGCAGTTTGAAGTCAATACAGTGGTTAGCGTAGTTGTTGTACATTGTTTTCCAGGGGACATAGTGGAGCCACAATCTACCAGCACTTTGTCTTACATTTTAATGATATGTTTTGACTAAAATGGTTCAAAAGTAAATGCGCTCTTTACATTGATTTATGTTTTTATTTTGAGACTTTAACGTTTGTAAAACTGTTTCAAAATGTACAAAAATCAGCCAAGTGTAATTGGGAAAGGTTTAGTCCTCCCTTCATTTTATGGCTCTCATAACATTGTTTGATAAATTCTTGGCGTGCTCGACAAAACATAATTTTTTACTTTTGCTTTCTTTCTTTCTTTCTTTCTTGACTCAAATCAAATCAAATCTTTTGTAGTCAACTGTAATTCAGTTCTGAACTCTCTTTGTATTGATATTTGTATTGATTCTGGGCTCCATGTTGCATTGTGTTCAGGTCCAATCCAGTCCAGGCATTTGTCAAATTTCTCTGTCTTTATTGATGAACCTTTACAGACCTGACGCAGTGTTTTATTTGTAAACCACTAACACGTCCATGTAGGTGGCCCCGGTGGAGAGAGGCACCATTCAGAGGAACAAGTGCTGGACTAATGTGTAAGGTAGAAATATAGAGCTGACATGTAGGTGGCCCCGGTGGAGAGAGGCACCAGTCAGAGGAACAAGTGCTGGACTAATGTGTAAGGTAGAAATATAGAGCTGACATGTAGGTGGCCCCGGTGGAGAGAGGCACCAGTCAGAGGAACAAGTGCTGGACTAATGTGTAAGGTAGAAATATAGAGCTGACATGTAGGTGGCCCCGGTGGAGAGAGGCACCAGTCAGAGGAACAAGTGCTGGACTAATGTGTAAGGAAGAAATATAGAGCTGACATGTAGGTGGCCCCGGTGGAGAGAGGCACCAGTCAGAGGAACAAGTGCTGGACTAATGTGTAAGTTAGAAATATAGAGCTGACAGTAGTGATAACAAGACGGGAAGACAGTAATACTGTAGTAAGAACACATACAGGGCCTATAGAAACTCTACACCCTCTGGAACTTTTATCACATTTTGTTGCATTAAAGTGGGATTGAAATTACAAATTCAATTAGTAAAATATAGTCGTTGCATAAATATTCACCCCTTTGTTTAGGCAAGCCAAAATTAGTTCAGAAGTCAAATTCTGCTCAACAAATCACAAAATAAGAAATGGTCCCCAGTCAAGTATTGAATTTCAAGCACAGATTCAACTACAAAGACCTTTTTGAAAGCCTCATAAAGAAGGGCAGATCAAATCAAATCAAATGTATTTATATAGCCCTTCTTACATCAGCTGATATCTCAAAGTGCTATACATAAACCCAGCCTAAAACCCCAAACAGCAAGCAATGCAGGTGTAGAAGCAAGGTGGCTAGGAAAAACTCCCATGAAAGGCCAAAACCCAGGAAGAAACCTAGAGAGGAACCAGGCTATGAGGGGTGGCCAGTTCTCTTCTGGCTGTGCCAGGTGGAGATTATAACAGAACATGGCCAAGATGTTAAAATGTTGATAAATGACCAGCATGGTCAAATAATAATAATCACAGTAGTTGTCGAGGGTGCAGCAAGTCAGCACCTCAGGAGTAAATGTCCGTTGGCTTTTCATAGCCGATCATTAAGAGTATCTCTACCACTCCTGTTGTCTCTAGAGAGTTGAAAACAGCATGTCTGGGACAGGTAGCACGTCCGGTGAACAGGTCAGGGTTCCATAGCCGCAGGCAGAACAGTTGAAACTGGAGCAGCAGCACGCCAGGTGGACTGGGGACAGCAAGGAGTCCTCATGCCAGGTAGTCCTGAGGCATGGTCCTAGGGCTCAGGTCCTCCGAGAGAGAGAAAGAGAGAATTGGAGAGAGCATACTTAAATTCACACAGGACAACGGATAAGACAGGAGAAGTACTCCAGATTTAACAGACTGACCCTAGCCCCCCGACACAAACTACTGCAGCATAAATGCTGGAGGCTGAGACAGGAGGGGTCTGGAGACACTGTGGCCCCATCCGATGATACCACCGGACAGGGCCAAACAGGCAGGATATGATTGGTAGATGGGTAACAACAACAAATCAGACATCGAATATCTCTTTAAGCATGGTCAAGTTAATCATTATGCTGTGGATGATGTATTAAACTACCCAGACACATTAAAGATGGCCTAAATGCAAAGTGTTATGTTTGGGGCAAATCCAACACAGTACATCACAGAGTAAGTGCCTACCTATTTTCAAGCATGGTGGTGGCTGCATCATGGTTTGGGTATGCGTGACATTGGCAACGACGGGGGAGTTTTTCAGGATCAAAAGAAATGGGATGGAGCTAAGCACAGGCAAAATCCTAGAGGAAAACCTTCAGTCCGCTTTACACCAGACACTGGAAGAGGAATTCACCTTTCAGCAGGACAATAACCTACAACACAAGGTCAAATCTACACTGGACTTGCTTACCAAGAACACAGTGAGGTTCCTGAGTGGCCAAGTTACCGTTTTTAATTTGCCTGAAAAGACTTGAAAATTGCTGTCTAGCCATGATCTCCAACACCTTGACAGAACTTTGAAAAGAATAATGGTCAAATATTGCAAAATACAGGTGTGCAAATCACGAGACTTACCCAGAAGGAATTGCTGCCAAAGGTGTTTCATATAGGCGGTGAATACTTATCAAATCAAAGTATATTGGTGCTTTATTTTGAATGAAAGTGTAATGTCAGTGTAATGTCAGAGTATTCTATAGGCACTGTACATACGAGAGAGAGAGAGAGAGAGACAGAGAGACAGAGAGAGACAGAGAGAGAGAGAGAGAGCATTCATGCACACATGCTTGTGCAAGTCTGTTTCAGGTGTGTCTCTGTGTCTGTCTCTGTACAATAACAACCATGTTGCAGGTTGCCAGGCAACTCCTTGGCATCACGGGACAGTGTAAACCTAAAACACATGGCCTGGCTTCGAGTCACCTGGCGCTTCGCTGGGATGGCAGAGACTGTACAGTATGTGGGATGGGCACTGCCACAACTAGAACACTGTTCTGCTTGGCCACATGTACAGCAGTGGAGGCTGCTGAGGGGAGGACGGCTCATGATAATAGCTGGAATGGATTCATTCGGTTCCATTCATTACTATGAGCCGTCCTCCCCTCAGCAGCCTCCACTGATGTACTCTTGGTGTAATGTGGTGTCTGGTCTCTGGTCTGTGTTTTTCCATATGTCTGTTGGCGGTTCAGCTATGGCTATGTTCCAATGTCCAAACTAGCATACCACCTAGAAAGCATGCCCAATGTATTGCTTCATTCTAGGTAATAACTAGAATGGGGTGGCAGGTAGCCTAGTGGTTAGAGTGTTGGGCCAGTAACTGAAAGGTTGCTGGATCGAATCCCCGAGCTGACAAGGCAGTTAACGCACTGTTCCCCGGTAGGCTGTCATTGTAAATAAGAATTTGTTCTTAACTGACTTGCCTAGTTCAATAAAGGTTCAATTTAATAATAAAAAATAAGCTAGTGTAGTAATGCGTAGTGTAAATGTTGGAAAAGAGCCTATTTCTCAATTGTTGAGATTGAGACGATGTCAGGGTGGCCCACAACAGGGCTGCCACTATGCTGCTAACACATAGATTCACAGGGTGAGACTTTGACTCAAACAACTCCATTGTTTTCAAATTTCACTAAACTGCCCTCAACTCAAAAATCCCTTTATGGTCTCAAGGTTCAGTGTACATACAGTTGAAGTCGGAAGTTTACATACACTTAGGTTGGAGTCATTAAAACGTGTTTTTCCATCACTACCAATTTCTTGTTAACAAACTATAGTTTTGGCAAGTCGGTTAGGACATCTACTTTTCATAATAATTTTCCAACAATTGTTACAGACAGATTATTTCACTTATAATTCACTGTATCACAATTCCAGTGGGTCAGAAGTTTACATACACTAAGGTGACTGTGTCTTTAAACAGCTTGGAAAATTCCAGAAAATTATGTCATGGCTTTAGAAGCTTCTGATAGGTTAATTGGCATAATTTGAGTCAATTGGAGGTGTACCTGTGGATGTATTTCAAGGTCTACCTTCAAACCCAGTGCCTCTTTGCTTGACATCATGGGAAAATCAAAATAAATCAGCCAAGACCTCCTTGGGAGCAATTTCCAAACGCCTGAAGGTACCACGTTCATCTGTACAAACAATAGTACGCAAATCTAAACATCATGGGACCACGCAGCCCTCATACCGCTCAGGAAGGAGGCACGTTCTGTCTCCTAGAGATGAACGTACTTTGGTGCGAAAAGTGCAAATCAATCCCAGAACAACGGCAAAGGACCTTGTGAAGATGCTGGAGGAAACAGGTACAACAGTATCTATATCCACAGTAAAAAGAGTCCTATGTTGACATAACCTGAAAGGCCACTCAGCAAGGAAGAAGCCACTGCTCCAAATCCGCCATAAAAAAAGTCAGACTACGGTTTGCAACTGCACATGGGGACAAAGATTGTACATTTTGGTGTGAGGACACAAAAATAGAACTGTTTGGCCGTAATGACCATCGTTATGTTTGGAGGAAAAAGGGGGAGGCTTGCAAGCTGAAGAACACCATCCCAACCGTGAAGCACGGGGGTGGCAGCATCATGTTGTGGGGGTGCTTTGCTGCAGGAGGGACTGGTGCACTTCACAAAATGTATGGCATCATGAGGATGGAAAATGATGTGGATATATTCAAGCAACATTTCAAGACACCAAGTTAAAGCTTGGTCGCAAATAGGTCTTCCAAATTGACAATGACCCCAAACATACTTCCAACGTTTTGGCAAAATGGCTTAAGGACAACAAAGTCAAGGTATTGGAGTGGCCATCACAAAGCCCTGAACTCAAGCTTATAGAACATTTGAGGGCAGAACTGAAAAAGCGTGTGCGAGCAAGGAGGCCTGCAAACCTGACTCAGTTACACCAGGTCTGTCAGGAGGAATGGGCCAAAATTCACCCAACTTATTGTGGGAAGCTTGTGGAAGGCTACCTGAAACGTTTGATCCAAGTTAAACAATTTAAAGGCAATGCTACGAAATACTAATTGAGTGTATGTAAACTTCTGACCCACTGGGAATATGATGAAAGAAATAAAAGCTGAAATAAATCATTCTCTCTGCTATTATTCTGACATTTCACATTCTTAAAATAAAGTGGTGATCCTAACTGACCTAAAACAGGGATTTTTTACTGGGATTAAAAGTCAGGAATTGTGAAACTGAGTTTTAAATGTATTTGGCTAAGGTGTATGTAAACTTCCAACTTCAAATGCAAATAGGCTAAGCTGCTAAATTGTTGAGGGAATGAATTGAGGGAATGAAGCATAAAACAGGAGAAACACGAGATCAGATTGCATTGATACATTACAACTTTAACAAATAAATTCATCCAAGGTGTTTCTAGCATTGCTGACCCAGAAATGACATTATTCATATTTCCCACACAAAAATGACGACTTACCCTACCGAACTCTCGTCTCTAACACTGTCTGGCAACTTCAAGCTTCAACCCTTTGAAAATATGGCAGGTTCAACTCTTAGTATTTCACAGTTGCATGATAGACAAAAATGCCATGCATTTTACACTGCAAACAGTCAAATTACATTGCTTTGTAATTGAATTCAACATTGCTGGCTACAAACACCAATAACACAATTTATTGTATATCATATTACTTATAACAACATTAAATTGTGACTGCCTCCCTGTATTGATTCATTAATATTACGAAGCATTGTTTGAATCATTACTCATAACAGGGCCTGATTACAAACATGACTCACACTGTAGGCCCATCTATTGGCCCTTTCCCAAAGAGAAACCAGGAAATCTATTTCAACTCTTCCTTTCCGATAAGCTCTCTGTCTATGTTGTTTTAGCTCATGTATTTTCCTCTCATGAACCATTTCATCCATGTTGGCATTCCCGCCCACAATGATTGGGTGCTTTCCATCTTATCTCTATAGTAGACATGCATACATGCACACAAGCACACACACACAATTTTGTGATTCTTTTTATACCATGCCATCCTTTGGCATAGATATATGAATACTTACTTTGTAAAAGACTTATGTCAAAATCATAATATTTGTGGTCAGCCCCCCCTAAAAAAATCTACCTATTTTCCTTTTAAATCACGTGTCAAACTCATTCCACGGAGGGCTGAGTGTCTGCAGGATTTCGTTCCTCCCTTGTACTTGATTAAAGAATTAAGGTCACTGATTAGTAAGGAACTCCCCTCACCTGGTTGTCTATGTCTTAATTGAAAGGGAAAACCAAAAACAAGCACACACACACGCACGCACACACACACACATTTTATGTACAGTACCACTGAGAGAGTTTAGTAACATAAACAGGATGATATGATATGGATACATGGATGATGTTCTCCAAGTAGGCCTATAGATCTAATTTACATGTAATTCAGTATAGAATCAATAAAATACGTACGTTCGGCATATAAAACATAAATGAAGATTGCACAATTTATCTGCTGATGTTGAATCCAAGTATTAGCCTATATAATATGGAAAGCAATAAGCTCAAAACAAGGGAGCTCTGTATATAAAACATGAATATGTTTAAGATTGCACAATTCATCTGTTGTTTTTGATCACCAGTATTCATTTCAGTCAGTTTCCTACATTTAGGGACAGCCAGCCATTCTGGGACAGATATAAGTATTCATTTCAGTCAGTTTCCTACAGTTAGGGACAGCCAGCCATTCTGGGACAGATATAAGTATTAATTTCAGTCAGTTTCCTACAGTTAGGGACAGTCAGCCATTCTGGGACAGATATAAGTATTTATTTCAGTCAGTTTCCTACAGTTAGGGACAGCCAGCCATTCTGGGACAGATATAAGTATTAATTTCAGTCAGTTTCCTACAGTTAGGGACAGCCAGCCATTCTGGGACAGATATAAGTATTAATTTCAGTCAGTTTCCTACAGTTAGGGACAGCCAGCCATTCTGGGACAGATATATATATTAATTCTAACTGAAACACTGACTACGTCTGAAATGGCACCCTTTTCGCCATGTAGTGCACTACTTTTGACTAGCACCCTGTGGGAGCCTCATGGGCCCTGGTCAAAAGAAGTGCACTACATAGGGAATAGGTTGCCATTTGAGGGGCATGCACTGTCTGAATGTACCCTCATTAACCGAGTGGAATGAAGGTTTCTGAAGAACAATAAATCCCAAATTGAAACTCATGAATCACATTGGGATTTCCACACAGTAAACTTGTGAGCGCTTCGTCTAAAGCCCCCTCCATAAAAAAAACGAACATTTAGAGTGTTTTTGATTAGGTCAGACAAATCAATGTCCCAATACGGCACTGCTTATTCCTGCTCCACCAGATGCCCCCTATTCCAGAGGCATTGTTCAAATCTGGAAGGAGAAAACAAGCTAATGTGCTGCCAGCATAGTTAATGCGTTGGCCTAGTTTCTGATTTTACTGGAATAAGTGGTGTAGTTTGTAATGAGCTAATATTCCCTGTTAATGTTCCATACCATTAGCATTCCCCTTCATGAGATGTTCATACAATAGAGTTACGGGGGAGGCTATTGTGTTGAGCAAGCCCAGCTTACATAGCTTCTCACATACGTAGCTTCTCACATAAAGTACAGTTCAGGGTTGTGGGTCAATTCCATTTCGATTCAATCAATTCAGGAGGTAAATTGAAAGTCCAATGAATTTTTGTTTACTCTATGGATTGACTGAATTGAAATGGAATTGACCCCAACACTGAACTGCATCATAATGGAGAAGCTATTGACCAATGGCGTTGGGAAATGATAGGCCTATGTGATTCCCTGCACTCCTGCACACATCCTGAACTAAGAAAGGCTGTGTGAAGCATCTGGACTGAACAAGTCTGTTACTATATACTAAATTAGGAGTATTCAACTCTTACCCTACGAGGTCCGGAGCCTGCTGGTTTTCTGTTCTACCTGATCATTAACTGCACACACCTGGTGTCCCAGGTCTAAATCAGTCCCTGATTAGATGGGAACAATGAAAAAATGCAGTGGAACTGGCTTGGAGGTCCAGAGTTGAGTTTGAGGGAACTAGATGCAGACTGACAGTTAGTTGCTTAGTAGCGTAGAAGGGATGATAGGACTGGGTGGTTCTCTGCAGCTGCATCCTCCATGATCAGCCCAGAACTCTGTATGGGCTGGGAGGCTATTTACGGTCACACAGTCCCAGAAAATGAAAGATAGAAGAATGATTCATTGCAAGAGAAAATAAAAAATAAGCATGTTAGACTGTTGCATGAAGTAAAAACGATCCTTCTGGCATAACGCTGTTTGTTTTCCTGCTAGGGTAAAAGGTTGAAGTTTGTCTGTCGATATGCTCCTTTTGTTACCATATATGTGTCTGGTCACGGCCTACTAGACCAGATGGAGACAACTGGATATTTTAGACAAAAATAAACAGAGAGAGAGAGAGAGAGAGAGAGAGAGAGAGAGATCAGCCATATTTATCTCATGACTGACGAGACACTGTTAGAGTCTCTTACTTGTTTTATCTCATGTTTTAGAACAGTCTGATTGTTTTTGACGACAGTCACCAACCTGGCTGGGGTCTGGAAAATCTGACTGCATAAATGACCATTGGCCCATGGAATTGATTTAATCAGCGTTATACCAATATAAAATACACTCGCTATCCCTCATCCCCAGTCCCAAACACTCCTCACATCATCCAACCTTCGCATCCAAGAGCAAAGAGGACAAATCAAGGTCCCTTTGGTCAATTTACCAGGAGAGGAAATTAGATTTAGCAAGGGTCACTCAAACGTCAACGGCCGGTGCCTTGGACTATAATTCCTTAAGCATTAGGGCCACTTTTAATTTACTGAACACACAATATTTTTCTGGCTCAAGCTATCATAGCAGAGAGGGAGAGAGAGAGAGAGAGGGAGAGGGAGAGAGAGAGAGAGAGGGAGAGGGAGAGGGAGAGAGAGAGAGAGAGAGAGAGAGAGAGAGAGAGAGAGATCCTTTAGACATAGATCAGATGATCACTACACCACAGCTGCATAATGAATGATGCCAATACGAACCTGCCTGTCTCCTTTGAACTCGACCCGCAGTCTGAGTGCTCTGGCACTCTCTGCTTTACAAGGCCAATGAAGTGAAATATGGGGTGTACAAAATCAGAATAATGCGCCCACCAAACTCTGGAGCATGTAAACCAATCGTCTCTCATGTTTCCCAAATATATTTTCAGCTTGTATGGGAATTAGGTAGCTATGCGGCTAACGTTCGTATGTATTCTTGTCTACTGGGTTTATTAAAAAATCTGTTATTGGAATTAAGCTCATTGGGTTTTCAATGAAACACCTGTTGGATTTCACCATCGAGTCCCAATTATGAGATGAACCTGGTCCATTTTTAGACCACAGTCACGGTCACGGTCATGGATACACAATTTCAGGAGATCTACTAACATGAGTTCAAACCATTACCAGTTCATTCAAAATAATAATCATTCTCAGAAAATAATCCAACATTACATAATTTTAGAACCGTAAAAGCAAAATTGGGTTTATTCATTGTCCCCTAGATGTGAAAAATGGGATTTTGATCATTCAGCATCTCTATCCAGCCCTTGTTTTGGTTTTCACCACGAGGAAACACACACCGAACACATATCTAAACACAACCAGACAGCAACAATAAAACCCTCATCTTCTTGTCTCTCGTTGTCTAACCTCTGTCTGTAGAACGGGGCCATAGAGCCACACACACACACACACACAACCTTCGCACCATAGACCCAAACCCAAAGTGAGATGCTGTAGAAATGTGAAAGTATTTAATGCATTAGGTAAACCTTCCTCCCATTTGGAAAGGCAGGCTCATAAATCACACTTTCCCCCTGTCCTCGCGGTTCGCTGTAGAGGAGTTATTAGTCCGTGGTGGCCATCACGGTCATTAGTTCATGTCCCTGGCACGAGCAGCAGCAGTTTCACAACCGTTGAGACCAACTGTCCTGAGGCTGGGTCTGGTGTTGAGGCCCCCCAGGGGGTTAGGATCAGGTCCACTGCACTAACTGAATAATCATGCATAAAAATGAAGGTGGGGGGGGGGGGGGGGGAGAAAGAGGGGAAGAGAGAGAATGAGAAAGAGAGCGAGAGCGAGAGAGTGAGAGTGTTTAGGACTCTTTAGGAGTGGTTCACAAAGTATGAGACATTGGCAACAGTGTGTCTGTTGGCCTGTTTGTTTTGTTGTCTAGTAGATGTCCAAATCCTTCTCCGGAGTCCCAATGGTTCATGTTTTAGCCCGGAGGAAACTCAGATACCCAGATATAATCTCCAGGGCTCTCTTGCAAAATACATTTGATTTCTTAGGAATTAAACTGCACTCTGTACTTTCAGAGCCTGACAGTTAAGAGTGGTCAACAACAAGCCCATAGAAATATAATTGGGCCTACTAGATTGTATAAAGTCCCTCCGATCAAGGCAATTTGGCTGGTACTGGTACACTTATGGGTACACTGAATATGGCTAACATGGTGTTGTGATGCATCATTACTATGGTCATTCTAAGTCTACAGTGAGGGGGGGGGGCAGAGAGACAGAAGGGAGAGAGACAGATAGAGGGGATGCAGAGGAAGCAGCCACTATACTGTGTTCAATTAAATTGTGACATATTTGATATTTACTAAGCCCACATGAATTCCTCTGTCTTGCAGGTTCGCCTATAACACTTTATGGCAGGCACATGGAAAGACTGCTATGAGGGCTGATTTACAGTAACTGAACTGGAGAATGATGAGCGAGAAAAGAAGAGAAAATCCCATGTTTACATTGTCACCTACTCTCGTTCTCCCTGCATCCACTTCCTGATTGGCTTCAAATTGATCCCTTCCTCATCCCCAACGGCCATTAAGCACCTTGTAAATTACACCTTTCCAAACGAACGTATCTACCCAGGGCCCTGACAAAAGACGTAAACAAAATGTATTATTAACGCTCAATTACTGTCTCTGAGCCTCCAGTGGCTTAGGCTATAAGTGATCTCCTGTAGACAGCAGTAAATGATCTGTAGAGCGAATTACCCCCCCCCCCCCCCCCGAGTTATGGTCCTTATAAAGTGGTCGTGGCGTTCCACGTGACAGACTTTCCTATAGAGGCCTAGAAACCTTTCTATACCGAAGAAGGTTATATAACAGAGAAGCGGAGAGAACACTGATTAACAAATTATTCTTAAAGAACACGAGTCATCTCTAATTCAGGAGCCAAACTTTGCTTGGGTCTCCTTCTCCTCGGCCAAGTCCCCGAACAAGAGTAGGAGTCAGCAGACGTTTACTGAACGTTAGACATGTCAATATAAACAACCCGGGAGCACAAGCGTTTATCAACTTCTCGCCGAGAAGTCAAAGATAACCACATTTTCTGGACCGTTGTCTGGAATTTGGCTTCGGTTTTTTATTGCGCCGCAAAGACGAGGAGGATATGTGTTTATGTGTGACGCAACGAAGAGTCACTGAGTTGAAGGGCTGGATTCAATCAATAGTGTCGAGGATCAGCGTTGTAGCATGAGTGAAATGTAAAGGCAATGTTTCCACGTTCGCGGAGACTGCATTCCCGGTAAACACTGCATATGTCTGCTCAACCCCGCTACCACGCTGATCTTCAGCGCCCGAATACATGGAGTGTGACTTCCTGCCGTTTGACTTTGTCACATATTTGGAAGAGTGTGTGTGAGTAAGTGTGTGTGTGTCCTCAGATGCACTGCGGCAGATAAGGAGCCGAGAGTTGACCCTGCTCTGTTGCTGAGTGATGCAGGGAAGTCACCAGGGTTTACACAATGGTTTAGACACACACACACACAAGCACGAACGCACACGCTCACACACCAAGATGACACACCTATAAAGTGCTCACTTTCCCTCCAGCTGACCCTCCACCTTGTATCAGTAAGCCTTTCTTTCCTGGAATACATTTGACCATGTGTTGACTCAGTAGACCACACCACTGGCTTGATAGAGAAGAGATGTCAACCCCTATCCATTGCAGGCTCTGTCTTGTTTCAGGGGCTCTACTACTGCACGACACTACTCTCTCTATTCCAGCACCTGGATAAATGTTTTAAGGGATGTGAGCATCACACCTGGGTTCAAATACTATTTGAAATTATTTCAAATACTTGTATCTGTTCTTGATTGAGCTTTCCTGTTACAATGGAGCCAAAAGAAAAGTCCCAAAAACTGCTAACCCCTCGCACCTAGTGCTCCAGACACAGGCTAAAGCAAACGATCATAGTATGAAACATTTCAAAGTATTTGAAGTATTTGAACCCAGGTCTGGTGAGCATACCACCACTATATGCATTGTAATCAAGGCTTAGATTTAAGTATATGTCATTCTGACATTGAGGTACACAGCTCATTTATTCATCCTCTCTTCTGGTTTTATACTGGTCTACTCTAATTGGTTACAGAGTTTAAGTGTTGCCATAACAACCTAAGAAACGAAAGATCCTTGAATATCCTCAGGCGGGCTGCACTCAAGGAAAACGTTCAACCGTATTCACAGACCCACCACCACCAACAATAAAGGGACTTTGGCTACTAACTCCAATCTGTCTGGATAAAATAATAAACCCATTGGAAGGTTGAGTGAGTAAGTTCTTGGAAATGGAAAGGAGACACCTGACAGCGGACCATTCCCACAATGACTGAGAGAGCCATCCGCTCGCTCACAGCAGTTACAACAGATGTTTAGCCTAGCCCTTCCTCAATGAGGACCATGCCAGTTTCTAGATGCACACACATGAACAAAGCACACCTGTATGTGCACACACACACACACACACACACATTCTCTCTCACTCCCTTCCAGCCCAAGGTCATCTGGTTTCCACTGAAGCATGGAGGATGAGATTTCATGGAGGAGTCATCAAATCCACCCAGGTTATAAATGGATCATTGGTAACGTTATACAGTGTTGGGAAGGGAATGGGAGACCAGGCCTGGATTGGGAAGATTAGATGAAGATCCGATGTGAATTGCAAATTCAGCTTCATTGGAGAGCCATCCAAAAGCCTTGTGCAATCCTTAAAGCCTTTATCATTTCAGAATAGGAATATGTCTTTCCTTGATTGGTATCTAGGACAGAAAGAAGACAGAGATATGTTTCAGTAGCAGAGCTTCCTTCTGTTCTGTGTAATAACCATGGCAATCGATCTTCAGTTTAGAGGTTCCATTATGGTCCTCAGGAAGGAACACAACCCCAAACTAACATTTTCTGGTAGATCTATTTCACCATCCACCCACCAAGGTCAACTATATCTGTTGAAGGAGTGTATGTTCATGACATTAAAAATGTCTGCTTTCATTAAATATAACAGTTTGATTAATTGGGTTGGCTTTCCTCCTTTCAGCAAGAAAACAGTAACTCTGTCTGGACTATATTCAATGCTCATCGCTTGCGTCCCAAATGGCACCCTATTCCCTATATAGTGCACTACTTTTGACCAGGGTCGTATATATAGGGAATAGGATGCTGTTTGGGACGGACAAGTCTTTTTGGACTATAGTAAATACAAATCAAGTACAGTTATATGGAAAGAGTTGAAAGGAGCAGAATTGAAGTTATCGAATGAAATTAATGATGGGGTTGCTGACTGAAAGGAACAAGTATTGGGTCGTTCTACGAAAAGAGTGCCTTTAAGTAGAAATTGTGGACCGATATTGAATTTTAAAAGCCTGCTATATTAAATTAAGTGCCCTTTAATTTTGACCACTTGGAGAATTCAATAAATGTGATTTGTAATATGAATAAAGGGTTTCTAAAGTGGGACAATTCTATGAAGATTTTAACCGACTTAATCCCCAAATTCCTCTGTCACCCCTGTGTCACTTCTATGAAGATTTTAACCCACTTAATCCCCAAATACCTCTGTCAACCCTGTGGCACTTCTTGGAAGATTTTAACCCACTTAATCCCAAAACGTCTCAAATGATAAAGCCCTAGTTATTTTGTTGCTTTGACAAAGAATGTGTTTAATGTGAGTAGTGATTCATTTACATCGGTGCCTCATTTTAAGGTCAACATGTGCTCTTTATGACAGAATGTAACAGAGTTACACTACTTAAAAGGCACCGAATTGGTGGAACAACCCTGCTACAGAAGGTTGAAGAGAGCAGAGCCATAACAGAAGCTGACCCTGTTGATTAATTGTATTGATTTAAGTAATTATAGTTGTTAGGTGACGACAGCATGATAAAATAAACATAGCGTAAGCACACACACACACACATACACACTTCCTGTATGATGCCCCACATTACCTAGTCCTCTTGTAAATATCTTTAATTTTAGGCACATTAACGTAGCCAATCAATACCATTTGTCCAATCTCCATCTTCATTTAACCTTCACCTCCATGCATCTAAACATAACTGACCTAATACGAGATGAATGCTGAGTTCCAAGTCGAGGCATTGGGTCACATTTTTAGAGTCTTTGGCATGAATCCCCAATCTTCCAATCTCAGGGCGTACACTGTAACCACAAAGCCACTGAGTTGGATTGACCTAATCACTTCAAATAAAAGCCTTGTTCTTCTGACTTACATGTACAAAAGACAGCGCTACATTCTGATGCTCTTGCTTGACCTATGACCCTGCATCCAGTCACTATTATATGCAGCTAGTGTGGTTCATCCAAAAATGACGTACTATCTAGATTATAAATATTTGTATATTTTGTTATCAGAGCCATATTAGGATGCAGAGGCAATGTTTGGGAATCTTTGATGTGATAGTGGAGCGATATTTTTGTGTGTAGAGATCCTGTTAGGGATAAGTAGAAATACAGTGCCTTGCGAAAGTATTCGGCCCCCTTGAACTTTGCGACCTTTTGCCACATTTCAGGCTTCAAACATAAAGATATAAAACTGTATTTTTTTGTGAAGAATCAACAACAAGTGGGACACAATCATGAAGTGGAACGACATTTATTGGATATTTCAAACTTTTTTAACAAATCAAAAACTGAAAAATTGGGCGTGCAAAATTATTCAGCCCCCTTAAGTTAATACTTTGTAGCGCCACCTTTTGCTGCGATTACAGCTGTAAGTCGCTTGGGGTATGTCTCTATTGGTTTTGCACATCGAGAGACTGACATTTTTTCCCATTCCTCCTTGCAAAACAGCTCGAGCTCAGTGAGGTTGGATGGAGAGCATTTGTGAACAGCAGTTTTCAGTTCTTTCCACAGATTCTCGATTGGATTCAGGTCTGGACTTTGACTTGGCCATTCTAACACCTGGATATGTTTATTTTTGAACCATTCCATTGTAGATTTTGCTTTATGTTTTGGATCATTGTCTTGTTGGAAGACAAATCTCCATCCCAGTCTCAGGTCTTTTGCAGACTCCATCAGGTTTTCTTCCAGAATGGTCCTGTATTTGGCTCCATCCATCTTCCCATCAATTTTAACCATCTTCCCTGTCCCTGCTGAAGAAAAGCAGGCCCAAACCATGATGCTGCCACCACCATGTTTGACAGTGGGGATAGGGTGTTCAGGGTGATGAGCTGTGTTGCTTTTACACCAAACATAACATTTTGCATTGTTGCCAAAAAGTTCAATTTTGGTTTCATCTGACCAGAGCACCTTCTTCCACATGTTTGGTGTGTCTCCCAGGTGGCTTGTGGCAAACTTTAAACGACACTTTTTATGGATATCTTTAAGAAATGGCTTTCTTCTTGCCACTCTTCCATAAAGGCCAGATTTGTGCAATATACGACTGATTGTTGTACTATGGACAGAGTCTCCCACCTCAGCTGTAGATCTCTGTAGTTCAACCAGAGTGATCATGGGCCTCTTGGCTGCATCTCTGATCAGTCTTCTCCTTGTATGAGCTGAAAGTTTAGAGGGACGGCCAGGTCTTGGTAGATTTGCAGTGGTCTGATACTCCTTCCATTTCAATATTATCGCTTGCACAGTGCTCCTTGGGATGTTTAAAGCTTGGGAAATCTTGTTGTATCCAAATCCGGCTTTAAACTTCTTCACAACAGTATCTCGGACCTGCCTGGTGTGTTCCTTGTTCTTCATGATGCTCTCTGCGCTTTTAACGGACCTCTGAGACTATCACAGTGCAGGTGCATTTATACGGAGACTTGATTACACACAGGTGGATTGTATTTATCATCCTTAGTCATTTAGGTCAACATTGGATAATTCAGAGATCCTCACTGAACTTCTGGAGAGAGTTTGCTGCACTGAAAGTAAAGGGGCTGAATAATTTTGCACGCCCAATTTTTCAGTTTTTGTTTTGTTAAAAAAAGTTTGAAATATCCAATAAATGTTGTTCCACTTCATGATTGTGTCCCACTTGTTGTTGATTCTTCACAAAAAATACAGTTTTATATCTTTGTTTGAAGCCTGAAATGTGGCAAAAGGTCGCAAAGTTCAAGGGGGCCGAATACTTTCGCAAGGGACTGTATACTGTATGGTCTCTTATCTCGAATGGCACCTCGTTCCCTATAGTGCACATTTTTTGACCAAGGCCCACTCAGATCTGGTTCAAAGTAGTGCACTACATAGTGGGTAGGGTGCCATTTGGGACCCCCTACATAGTGGGTAGGGTGCCATTTGGGACACACACTGTGCACACTACACAGGGGCCTACTGTTTTATGGACCACTGTTCCGTTCCAACGCAAACAGAATATTTCAGAGTGTATGTAACCCCCCCCCCCCCATTTCACTTTGCTGGAATCACAACCACCATGAGATACGCCAGGTTGAAATAGTACATCTTCTAGGCAGGCCATTTATCATACATGACATATGATGTTGTTTGCATCCCAAATGCCAACCTATTCCCTATTTAGTGCACTAAATTTGATCAGGGCTCTGGTCAACAGTAATGCACTATATAGGAAATAGGTAGCCATTTGGGGATGGAACCGTTGTGTATGGAGGCTGGAAGAAGCGCATTCCATCTAATCCGGAATGTCACAGATTTGACTTATTTTCCCGGCAGAACATTGAGAGAGGGATGGAGGGGAAAGTACTTTAATCCTCTAGGTAGACGAAATGATCATGTGGTGAAATCTCTAAATGTACAACCTAACTTGTTCTTTTATTTGTCAAGAAAGCGTCATTGTGAATCACTGTTTACAGGAATTTCACTATTTCCACATTCATTGTTGATGGAACAAAAAACTTCGACATGAGGAGCAATGTTTTCACATCATAATTGGATGTGTTGAATACATTTGGTTTGATGCTACTAAGATTGTACTATGAGTAAGATTTAATGTGATATTTTCCCCAAATGCATCAGGAACCTAAATATAACAGATCATTTACAGTAATAAGTTGGAGGGAAATCCTGGTCCATTCAAATCACTCAGTAGTCTCCTTAGTGAGAGGAAATTATGTCACTGGAGATTTTTCCCATTTCCTGTTTGACGAGTTTTCCCAAATCGCTGATAGACATATAGACTGTAGTATATTTTAACTAACTACCATATAACAACTTTATGTCATGGTTCCAAGGAGTAATTAGGGCAGGGTTCATTTGACTTATGCCAGTAATTACATGGAATCTTGTAATTATGTGTAAGTAAACATAAAAAAAACCTGAACTGATAAACCCCCTAAAACCAACAGACAGGCCTTTGAAGACTGAACAAGTCTCCAGACTTTTAAAGTAAAAAAATCCTTTTTTTCTGTCCCTTTATGGTCAACTCCCTTTAATGCCGAGCCCCAATACCTAAAACAGAACACTTAGTGCCCCTAAGGAGTCCCCTTTCATGTCTCGTTTCCAGGCTAGGACTGGCATCACTTCAAATATCATTACATGTCACAGACTCTCCTCTACCTGGTGAGAACAGGTTACATCAGAATCCCTGTCTATCCGCCTTAGAATAATGACCTCGCCCTCTCACGTTCTGTCCCGTGAATGACAACCATGCAGTATTGGAGGTGACATTGACAGGTACACTCTTAGGAAAAAAGGTGTGTTCTAGAACCAAAAATGATTATTCAGCTGTCCCTATAGGAGAACCCTTCGGAGGACCCTTTTTGGTTCCAGGTAAAACCCCTTTGGGTTCCATGTAGAACCCTTTTCACAGACAATTATACATGGGCCCAAAAAGGGTTCTACCTGGAACCAAAAAGGGCTCTCCTATGGGAACAGACGAAGAACCCTTTTGGAACCCTTTTTTTCTAAGAGTGTATCATACGAGGTTCAGTAACACTAGTATTTACTTTCACACTGCAACAGCGGATTCTGATTAACGTTTGTTAATAATATCACACATCCTCCCCTTCTCTCCACCCCTGCTCTGTCCTTCATCATGGCATTGTGTGTGTTCCTTCATTCAGTCCTAGCACGCGATGACTCTGTGGCAGGACGCGCTTAACAATGTCTGACCTGCCATCTGCAGGCACGCCCGTACAAACACACACACGCGGCTGACTGACCAACCAGAAAATTAGACAGCGAGCTCCAGCACAGCACAGCCCAGGGTACGAGAAGTAAGCATCCAGAAAAACAAAATGTACAACACAATTTTTTTTCAGAGTTGTATTCCAGAATTCACATCTTATGGCCTGTCTGGAGCTAAATTTGTCCCTAAAAATAACGGCACAAACAGATGATCCACCACATCAATCATTGACAGTCACAGTGGAAACGTTATATAGATGGTAAACATAAGTCTCTGTTTACAGGGAGATATGATGAGTCATATTTATACGATGCTATGCTGTAGGTCAGTGTAGGTCAGTCAACTCCCGGTTCTGGGTGGAACTGGTCCCCTGGGGTGCTGCTAACCGGTCCCTCAGATGGTTATTTATTTGAACCTGATTTAGCCACTTCTCTTAAGTAGTAGTTTTAATGTCAGTGGTAGTTTCAATGTAAAGGCCATATCGTACCAGTTCCAGGTATAAAACAGGTTGAGAAACACTGCTGTACGTTTTCTTTACAGGAATGCACAGTTTATAGTCAGACTCAAAGGTAGGTTTAGTTCTCTGTTTCACTCTCTGTCCTTGATGATGTCACAGGTCATAGGAGAGGACCCATAGATCACATGACCTGACTAGTACACTGCTACTGACCACATGAACAAGCCATCTGTGTTTTCACCATATGAACGACGAGGTCTGATATGTCTTTATGTACATTAATGTGTCATGGTCATCATTAATTATGGTGAATGAACCTGATACTGATGACCCCAGCAGCACAGCACGGCCTCCTGGGTAGGGTATGGCCCTCGCCCCCCTATGGGGTCCAGTGTCAGTAGATTCCAGACACAGCAGAGAGCCATCAGTTCAGGTAACCTGAGAGGCAGAAGGTGTTCTGCATGGTGACCCTATTATGACCTCATTACGACATATAGCCTGATCCCAGATCGGGTTGTACTGTCACACCAATGACCATAGGAGTTGACAAGACAGTACAAATAGATCTGGGATCAGGCTACATACAGTCTAGGAACATACAGAGATGACCCAGTCACAACCATAGAAATAGAATGAATAGAAAGGGTGTCTCCATTCAAGTCAGTGATGGCATAATGGGTGGACTGGCAGCCATTTTGATTGTATCCATTCCATGAAGTAAAAGCAGGATGTGTATCCTTCAATCTGTGCTGTGATTTGTTGAGTCAACTCAACTGACATGAACAAATATACATTCTACATTACTATGGAAATCCAAAATGCCATGGAAATGATTGCATCACAATTCCAGGCAGCCATTGCGAGTGTACCTGTGAGTTTACTAGTCAAATTGCCAGGGTTAGAGCTTCCATTTCCATGGTCACAACTGTGCTGGTGAAATGCTGAAGCCTTCAGACAAGGACCTTGCCCCGTCTTACAAACATGGTGGAGATGACTGAACTACTTACTGCTCACTCTAATATATCTACTCTGGGTTGTTAATTGGACTCGTTTGGACATTTCTTGATTTCTTGTTTAGATTTTGTGTATCTGTATAGTATTTGCTAGACAGTCTACTACACTGCTGGAGTTAGTAACATAAGCATGTCACTGCACCTGCTATAACACCTGCTAATCTGTGTACTCGACCAATAAACTTTGATTTGATTTGACTAGTGCACATAGCCTTACAGGACATGTTGCTGCCTTACTAGGTACACACGGACTGATACAGTATTGTATACTGTAATGCATATGTACTGCATTCACTTTCATGTAGACAAATGACATGGTCTATTATGTATAATACTGCCTGAAAAGCCAACGAGCTCTAAACAAACTAACAATGTGATTTCAACATCAAGAGTCTAAGATGATGAAATTCTCCGTTTTACATCTTCCCTTGTGTAACAAGAGAGATTTGGTCTCTACAAGACGACATGGAAAAACACAACACACACACACACACACACACACACACACACACACACACACACACACACACACACACACACACACACACACACACACACACACACACACACAGTCCACAGTTCCACAGTCTGAGAAAATCGGTCCTTTGGGAGCACTGATTGCGAAGCCACAAGTCGTGTGAGAAAACCATGTTCTCTGCCAAGTCACAGAGTATTGATATGAATCATCTATTGAAGACATATCTAAGGTTTCAGTTAAAGTGCTGTCATGGCCAGAGTGAGGAGGGGAAAGGGAAATAATGGATCCTTCTAAAGGTTTCCCACAGCAGCACTGCCTCACAAATGACATGTCACTCAGCATGTGCTGTCAACTTGGTTCACCCACTACACTCTTTCCATGGATTCCTTCTTTTCACGAAGGAGAAAGGAAAGATGACTCTAAAGCCCTCAAACTGAGCTCTGGACCTCGAAGCCAGTTCCACTGCGTTTGTTCATCGTTCTCCTCTAATCAGGGACTGATTTAGACCTGGGAATGCCGAGTGTCTGCAGGTTTTCACTTCACCCTTGTACTTGATTGATGAATTAAGGTCACTAATTGGTAAAGAACTCCCCTCACTTGTTTGCCTAGGACTTAATTGAAAGGAAAGACCAAAAACCCGCAGACCTTAGGCCTTCCACGGTATGACTTTGACACACCTTTTGAAATGGCGCGAAACGGAAGGTGTTACTTGAACTTGTCCAATAAGAACGACAGATTTTTGTTTCTGTTGCAAAGTGCTTTGCTACGGTGTGCCCTTCTGAACACGATCCAGGACAGCTCACTGGGCATCAACACAAACTCACGCTTGATATGGTAGCTAAAAATAGTGACACATATCACATAATGTCTCCTCTAGATATTTATATCAAGGACTGTGCCATCACTTATACCGGATCAAAGACAGGTGTCCGATGAATGGAGTAGAGCTACCACAGTCATTTATCTTTTAAACAGGCCTATAGTCTGTTTGATCATAGCAGACTTAGCATACGGAGCCTTTTCACTAATTGGTACAGACTACAGTATCCAAGATGGACCATCATCAGGGTAAAACACATAAAACACAGCTATAAACTCAGGATTACATTAGGAGTAGATCATCCAACTCATATTAGGACATTCAAGTCATAATCCAACTGCTCCAGTCCTTGAATACATCTAGAAACTATTTTGAGGAGGTTAGGTGAGGGCTGGGTTCTCACTTAAAACAAGCAGGACTTCTATGAAACATCCAGCTCAGCCGGCCCTGGATATAGACAGTACATCTACGAACTGTCTCAACGATAATCTCTTTTGAGGAGATTAGGCTGTGTTCCAATCATCCCTTTTCAGGAAGGGATTGAGGCTGCATTCTCACTTAAAATGAGCAGGTCCCTTTGAAAAGGACGAACATGAGTAATCTACCGGCTGCCTCAGACAGACAGACAGGGCACTCTCCCGGCTCAGGGAGTGTAATAAACGCATAGGGTCAATATGGAATTAACAGAATGGGATACAGGAATATGTTATTAGCAGGCTTTAAAAGTAGGCACTTGGGGCTGGAAGCGGATCAGCGAGGGTGGTTGAATGGTTCCTCAGGGACCATCAATACGTCTGTAATGTCTGGTGGAGGAGAGAGGATGGAAGCAGAGAGCAGCCTGAGACAGAAGCGTGATAGATCGATTCCAGAGTGAGGCCCACTGTTTGGATTAGGAAGACACACAGACACCGTGTCGTGCTCTATAAGCCTGGTAGGGATAATGTCCTCTCTCTCCCTCGCTCTCTCTACTCTTATACGCCCTCTCTCTCTCTACTCCTATACGCCCTCTGACTCAATGATGTGGTTTCTTCTCAACACTCACTATACCAGGAAGAGGCCTTTCAGCATTTACATATATAACATACTAGAGATACGTCATGTAGCCTATTTTAGGATAGTCCAGTTGTGGGTAAAGATGCTCATTTACAATTGTTTAGCAGTTAATTGTGGATTGATCCATTTTGAATAAGGATAATATTTCAAAACTAAAAACGTGTCAAACATCTTAGAGGTACTCATATTGTACCAACACAACCTATTTTACCAGCCAGCCTATTCCACTAGCAAAGTAAAAAAGTCTGATTATTTGTTATTTTCGTACCCTATTTGACTGCTAAAGAAGTATCATTGATCTTCTATTCTAAAACTTCTAGAGTAGTAGTTCATCTGTGGTACATAGATTGTCACTTTATTTGGCTGAAACACAACTGAAATAAAAGTCATCGATCTTCATTCTTCACCATCTAGTGTAGTTTATCTAAGGTAGATTGTTTTTTACTCTATGTGACTGAAATACAACTAGCATCAATCTTTTAAGTGTGGTTTATCTAAAGTAGATTGTTGAGTGCAGACCTAACACTGATTTAATGATTACCATTCCCCAGGGTCCAGTCCAGGAGGTTAGTGATTAACAGTACAACAGACTGATGAAACAGTAGGGAATGGAAGGCTGCAGCATCAGGGAGAACTGTAGCCACTGGCCAGACATGATTTATACAGGCAATAAAATTAATATCCCAGGCCTGCTACTGTCAATACTGGGAAGCTGTCCTAGCTTTGTGTTGTGTGAAGGGAGCCTTGGCCACCACCACCAGACCTGGGTTCAAATAGTATTGGGCTTCATCTACACAGGCAACCCAATTCTGATGTAGTACTTTAGCTGGGCTTATTTGAGTTTGAATAATGAGCTTTACTGGCAGCAATGGCACCAATGGAACAGTCCCAAAAATTCAAACCCTCTCAATCTCAGACGCTAGGCAGGCTCAATGAAACAATTAACGTATTTTAAATATTATTTTAACCCAGGCCAGATTGCCACAGTCTCAGTCTCACAGTTATAGGGAAACAAGTACTGAACTGTTCATCAGCACTGAACCGTTTCAACATTCCTTCAGACCAGTGGAGGCTGGTGGGAGGAGCTATAGGAAGACAGGCTCATTGTAATGGCTGGAATGGAATCAATGGAACGGTATCAAACATATCAAACATATGGAAATGACATGTTTGACTCCATTCCATTCCAGCCATTACAATGAGTCCATCCTCATATAGCTCCTCCCACCAGCCCCCTCTGCTTCAGACTGAATTGGTATGAAGTCACTGTCAGATGTTCTCAGTCTAATGTGTTACTGAAGCCCAAAGACACAACAGTGAGGTTTGGATGAGAGAAAACGTGGAATAGAGTGAAAATGATAGGGTTCTATTCTACTTGTATAGAAATAGTTTGAATTGTTTGGATTCTGAGAGGGTTTTGTGAAAGAAAGTGTTTGTGATGGATTCAAACCCGACGACATGACACTCAAGTTTTAAGTTCTATTTTGGTTCGGTTTGACATTAAGGAATTGTTCTTGGCCAAGTCAACTATTACGGCTTGTTGATTTTTTACAACTACACTATATGGACGAATTGGACATACTGTAAGACTACCAATTGACACGTGGCATTGTCAGCAATGAAGGATGGATGGGCCTGGTATTTTATAGGATATAATTATGTATGTAGAAGTTTGGATAAAAAAGTATATACAGGAGTGGACAGTAATTTCTCGATTTACCCTGCTAGCCAGCCTCTTGTAAGCTCATTGTGTACGTCTTGGGTCTGTGTCTTGTGGTGCTACAGACAGGACACTTTCATTCTTCTGTTGGATTTATTTACATTGTAGTCTCAGCCTAATTTCATTAGACAAGGAACCTTGGAAAATACATTACTGATGTCTTGACCTCAAATCAGTCAAATCAAATTGTATCAGTCACATGCTTTGCAAACAACAGGTGTAGACTAAGTGAAACTTACTTGTCCTTTTCAAACAATGCAGAGTTAAAGATACATTAAAAAAAAGTAGATATACAGTATACAGTATCTACAGTACACTACCGTTCAAAAGCTTGGGGTCACATAGCAATGTCCTTGTTTTTTAAAGAAAAACACATTTTTTGTCCATTAAAATAAAATAGATCAGAAATACAGTGTAGACATTGTTAATGTTGTAAATGACTATTGTAGCTGGAAACGGCAGATTTTTTATGGAATATCTACATAGACGTACAGAGGCCCATTATCAGCAACCATCACTCCTGTGTTCCAATGGCAGGTTTTGTTAGCTAATCCAAGTTTATCATTTTAAATTGATCATTAGAAAACCCTTTTGCAATTATGTTAGCACAGCTGAAAACTGTTGTACTTGTTAAAGAAGCAATAAAACTGGCCTTCTTTAGACTAGTTGAGTATCTGGAGCATCAGCATTTGTGGATTTGATTACAGGCTCAAATGGCCAGAAACAAAGACTTTCTTCTGAAACTCGTCAGTCTATTCTTGTTCTGAGAAATGAAGGCAATTCCATGCGAGAAATTTCCAAGAAACTGAAGATCTCGTACAACGCTGTGTACTACTCCCTTCACAGAACAGCGCACTACCGCTAACCAGAATAGAAAGAGGAGTGGGAGGCCCGGTGCACAGCTGAGGTACATTAGAAGTGTCTAGTTTGAGAAACAGACCCCTCACAAGTCCACAACTGGCAGCTTCATTAAATAGTACCCGCAAAACATTCTCAACGTCAACAGGGAAGAGGCGACTCCAGGATGCAATGACTTTTCTAAGTGACCCTAAAGTGTATATATATACAGTACCAGTCAAAGGTTTGGACACACCTACTCATTCAAGGGTTTTTCTTTATTTGTACTATTTTCTGCATTGCAGAATAATAGTGAAGAGATCAAACTATGAAATAACACATATGGAATCATGTAGTAACAAAAAAGTGTTCAACGAAACAAAATATATTTTATATTTGAGATTCTAAAAGTAGCCAACCTTTGCCTTGATGACAGCTTTGCACACTATTGGCATTCTCTCAAACAGCTTCAACTGAAATGCTTTTCCAACCGTCTTGAAGAAGTTCCCGCAAATGCTGATTACTTGTTGGCTGCTTTTCCTTCACTCTTTGGTCCAACTCATCCCAAATCATCTCAATTGGGTTGAGTTTGGGTGATTGTGGAGGCCAGGTCATCTGATGTATCATTAGGATTTTGCTTGTGCTTAGCTATATTCCATTTATTTTTATCCTAAACAATTACCTAGTCCTTGCCTGATGACAAGCATACCCATAACATTGTGCAGCCACCACCATGCTTGAAAATATGAAGAGTGGTACTCAGTGATGTGATGTGTTGGATTTTCCCCAAATATAACACTTTGTATTCAGGACAGAAAGTTAATTTCTTTGTCACAATTTTTGCAGTTTTACTTTAGTGCCTTATTGCAAACAGGATGGCATATTTTTGAATATTTTTTATTCTGTACAAGCTTCCTTCTTTTCACTCTGTCATTTAGGTTAGTATTGTGAAGTAACTACAATGTTGTTGATCCATCCTCAGTTTTCTCCTATCACAGCCATTAAATTCTGTAACTATTTCAGTCACCAATGGTCTCATGGTGAAATCCCTGAGCGGTTTCCTTCCCCGCTGGCAACGGAGTTAGGAAGGACGCCTGTATCTTTGTAACGACTGGGTATATTGATGCACCATCCAAAGTGTAATGAATAACTTCACCATGCTCAAAGAGATTTTCAATGTCTGCATTTTTATTTTTACCCATCTACCAATAGGTGCCCTTTGCGTGGCATTGGAAAACCTCCCTGGTCTTTGTCGTTCAATCTGTGTTTGGTAATTCTCTGCTCGAATGAAGGACCTTACAGATAATTGTATGTGTAGTGTACAGAGATGGAGGTAGTCATACAACAATCATGTTACACTATTATTACACACATTCCATGCAACTTATGTGAGTTAAGCCACTTTTTACTCCTGAACTTATTCAGGCTTGCCATAACAAAGGGTTTTAATACTTGACTGAAGACATTTCAGCTTTCAATTTTTAATGAATTTGTAAAAATGTCAAAAAACATAATTCCACTTTGATATTATGGGGTATTGTATGTAAGCCATTTTAAATTCAGGCTGTAACACAAGAACGTGTGGAAAAAGTCAAGGGATATGAATACTTTCTGAAGGCACTGTAGGTTGAAAACGTCAGTGAAGATACTTGCCAGCTGGTCAGCGCATGCTCTGAGTACACATCCTGGTATTCTGTCTGGCTCTGCAGCCTTCAAACCACTAATTACAGAAGAATTCAAGACAAATATAAAACCTTGTCTTATATTTATTTACTTCAGAAAACAGTTCTACATTTAAAAACATCATTCATTAAAAAAGCTAATACAAATTCCTGTACAATAGGGAAATTTCAGACCATAATTCAAAAGTGAACATGCTTCCTTCCCTGCTATTTTGCAATGCAACCTATAATGCCACACTGCTTTGGAACAGTTGAAACAAGGGGAATGTATTTAATGCTCGAACAGGCTTTGCCTTACTTCTTCAGTGACATCACTGACTACAGTCTATGGAAACCCATTCCATCCAATGTCAGACTACTATGAATTTAGGTTTCTATGAAAACAATGTGCAATAAACATCCCAATAAAGACATGGAATGTAACCATTGCTAGACTACTAAGTGGTATAAATGTGTCATGGTGAATGAATGTTAGTTTGTTTGACCCCATGTCTAATTTACCCCAGCAAGAGTAGTTACTGAAAGTAGACTTCTTCAACTGGCCCAAGTAGGCCCTCTAGAGTTGATATGAGGCTGGTACAGCTATGTCTGTGTTACACTAACCTTATCCCCAGGCTAACAGCTAGAGAGAGACACAGCTGGTGGACAAGACGAGTGCTACAGTATATCCACTTTGTGCAGTTATCATTCAAACCAAGTCATTCCTTTAACGCTGAATAAATAAACTAACGCGCACCCCCCCCCCCCCCCCCCCCCCCCCCCCCCCCCACACACACACACCTTATTAGGTGTTTTTACCAAGGTGTAGACTGAGTTCAACAGTCCTTTGAGGAAAACAAACAGATGTACGACAGATAAGACGATCCAACTAAGTGGTAATAAGGGAAATGCAGTGAGTGTAGCCATAGTAGTGAACCATTTAAACCACCAGTGGTGCCAGAAGGACCGGGGTGGTGGTGGTGGCTGAGGGTTCGATGCCCGGGACCAGGGGCCGTTCTGGGTCAGGGGGAGGACAGGCCTTGTTGAAGCGGAGGTCCAGGATGTGTTTCTGCAGGTGTCTGATCCAGTCCTCCTGTACTGACTGAGATCCATGGAACACTGCCTCACAGAACCTGAGGGATGGAATAGAACAGAAAGCAAGGGAGAGAAGGTTGGTTAATATTAATATACAAACAACTTAAACCACTTTCTGTGAAACATTGTGGAACCTGTAGTGCAGAGACCCTCGTACGATGCCAATAATAAATCATACAAGTGTGTGACCTCAGGCAATCTGAGTTCAGCGTACATTAAACTATCAGCATTTTGGCAATCAGCTCACCTGCACTTGAGGGTGTACTCTTTGCCCACTTGTTTGACCAGAGGAGTGGAGGGAGGCCTGGGAACCAGGGAAGGGATGTTTCCTGACCGGGGGGGTTGTTGAGAGCCGCCGTCTCCCTCTGGTCCCTCCGTATGGGCGGTGTGTTTAGGGACCCGCCGCTCAAAACCTGACAGACAGGTTGGAAAGGGGTTTCAAATCAGAGTCTACCATAGCTCAACGTTGGTTTTATCAGAGGGCAAACAGGTAGAAAGTTCTGTAGGGTGTGTGTGTGTGTGTGTGTGCACATGCATGTTTGAGTCGGTTTGCACCTCTCACCTCTAGGAGAGCGTATGTGGTTGAAGTCTCCTCTAGCCCCCTGGGACTGCGTATGAGTGACGGTATGATGGTGATATGACGAGTGTCCCATCTCCCCCTGTGACCTTTGACCTTGAGCTGCCCTGGACGAACCCCCAGTGACCCTGGCCACCTCTCGGCCCGCCCTGCGCCCCAGCCCCACAGCCCTCTGGGCTCCCGAGGGGAAGGAGCTTGAGTCTGTGGAGGGAGAGTGGGACGGGGCGTTCCTCTGGAAGGGGAAAAGAAATCAAGTGTTGGTGAAATAGTTTTCCCCTCTAAGTTGGACAGAATCATCGACATTCACCTAGATTGGTCGTAGAAATAGCATACAGCACACAGACTGATGTTAGCAACTACAGACCACTGTTATTCTATTGGTGTCAACCTGACGCTTTCCTCTCAATTTACATCAATATCTGTCCACTCATCTAGTCTCCCCAAGCCTCAGCTACTGTTTGAAAAAGCAAGGAGAGTCTCAGAGACTGAGTTGAAGCACTCCTGTCACAGAACTAAGCAGCTGGAAAGTGCCTAACTTCATGCACTTGAGGGGATGTGATTGTCACTTGCTTTTAATCCAAGATTCGGTGATCAGCCCCACTGCCACAGAGCAATTAGATCCAAACCTAATGGGCGCTATACTTAACCAACAAGGCCAGAGGGGGTGTGGTATAAGGCCAATATACCACAGCTAAGGGCTGTCCTTATGCACGATGCAACGTGGAGTGCCTGGACACAGCCCTTAGCCGTGGTATATTGGCCTTATACCACAAACCTCTGAGGTGCCTTATTGCTATTATAACCTGGTTACAAACGTAATTAGAGCAGTAAAAATAAATGTTTTGTCATACCTGTGGTATATGGTCTGATATACCATGACTATTAGCCAATCAGCATTCAGGGCTCGAACCACCCAGTTTGTAATAGAAGATGTAACACTCACCTTAAACCTGATGTTGCGGTCACCGTCGCGGTACTGGCGGTGGATCTCCGCGGCCTTGCGGGGCTGCCTCTGGATCCAGGCGCTGAGCAACTCGATGGGGGAGGCCTTCACACCCTCTGCCCTCCACTCCTTAACCCCCAGCTGGCGGAGGTGGGCCCGGGCGTGGCTCGCCAGCGCCGTGCGGTTCTCAAAGTCAAAGCCGCACAGCTCGCAGCACGCCTCCCCGGCTGGAAGGAGAGAAGAGGACAGGGGGGTTAAAAACAGACGTTTGACAGTTGAAGCGTTTCACGTGATAAACGTTTCTATTTCAGCACTAATTACTAGGCAGGTTACCTAGTTGATTTTTATTATATATATTTTTTTACTAATAATGGAATCAGTCACCTTTGGAAAGAGCTCCTGCTAAATACAATTGCCATCACAACTGCAATGGAAAACAGTTGCCTGCAACAAATAACCTGGCTGAGATCCGCTGGTGAGGCGTGAGCACTGTTAGTTTACCAGACTGAGAGGATCCATTCTTATCAGGGGAAGGCTTGTCGTTGAGGGAGTAGTCCAGTGGAGGAGTGAAAGTCCTCTTAGAGCCCTGGGGAGCCCACGAAGGCTCCGAGGACCTCCTGTGATTGGCCCAGGCCGGGCTGGCGCTGGAGTGAGCGGACGATGGCTCCCTCTTGACCTACAACACAATACATCTTTAATGAGCCATTTCAACAGGTTTTTTGCCATCACAGCCCCCAATTAGAGGAAGGCCCTAAAAAAACTGTCAAAGACTTTAGCCACCCAAGTCATACACTGTTCTCTCTGCAAGTGCGACCGGAGCACCAAGTCTGGGACCAAAAGGCTCCTTAACAGCTTCTACCCCGAAGCCATAAGACCGCAAAACAGTTAATCAAATGGCTAGCTGGACTATTTACATTGAACCCCTTATGTTATTAATAATACTTTTTTGCACTGACTCTCTTGCACAGGCTTGAAGTACTCTCACTGGACTCTAACCACACAATCACTACACTGACACACCAACACACATGCATATTGACACCACACACACGGACATACACACACATGCATATTGACACCACACACACGGAAATACACACCCATGCATACTGACGCCACACACACACATGCATACTGACGCCACACCCATGCATACTGACGCCACACACACACATGCATACTGACGCCACACCCATGCATATTGACGCCACAACCATGTATATTGACGCCACACACACGGACATACACACCCATGTATATTGACGCCACACACACGGACATACACACCCATGTATATTGACGCCACACACACGGACATACACACCCATGTATATTGACGCCACACACACCCATGTATATTGACGCCACACACACGGACACACACACCCATGTATATTGACGCCACACACACGGACATACACACCCATGTATATTGACGCCACACATACGGACATACACACCCATGTATATTGACGCCACACATACGGACATACACACCCATGTATATTGACGCCACACACACACACAGACATACACACCCATGTATATTGACGCCACACATACGGACATACACACCCATGTATATTGACGCCACACACACACACAGACATACACACCCATGTATATTGACGCCACACATACGGACATACACATATGCATATTCATGTCACACACACACACAAGCTGCTGTTACTCTGTTCATTATCTATGCAGTCACTTTTCCCCTACCTTCATGAACATATTACCTCTATTAGCTCAACTAACCTTCACCCCCGCACATTGACTCGGTACCGGTACCCCTTGTATATAGCCTCGTTGTTGTGTCGTTTCTGTGTCGTTACTGACGTTAAACAAAAATTCTAAGGGCAGTAAGGCACATTTCCGCATATGACCAAATTCAATGTTTTTGCTTACTGTTTCATACACATCTGTGCTTTTACGAAGAAAAATACACGTAGCTATGAGGATCCATTCTTACGTTTAAATCCGTAGCTACATCCATTGTAACAAGAAGATGACCATGGTGGTCAGGTCAAAAACTAAAACAGTTGACTCATGGCTCGATGATTGTGAGTTCTCCAACATAGGGCAGATGAGAGAGGTGTGTGTGTGTATATATACTGTATGTATATATATATATATACAGTTGAAGTCGGAAGTTTACACTTAGGCTGGAGTCATTAAAACCACTCCACAAATTTCTTGTTAACAACCTATAGTTTTGGCAAGTCGCTTAGAAAATCTACTTTGTGCATGACACAAGTAATTTTTCCCAAAATTGTTTACAGACAGAATATTTCACTGTATCACAATTCCAGTGGTTCAGAAGTGTACATACACAAAGTTGACTGTGCCTTTAAACAGCTTGGAAAATTCCAGAAAATTATGTCATGGCTTTAGAAGCTTCTGATAGGCTAATTGACATCATTTGAGTCAATTGGAGGTGTACATGTGCATGTATTTCAAGGCCTACCTTCAAACTCAGTGCCTCTTTGCTTGACATCATGGGAAAATCCAAAGAAATCAGCCAAGACCTCAGAAAAAAAATTCTAGACCACCACAAGCCTGGTTCATCCTTGGGAGCAATTTCCAAATGCATGAAGGTACCACGTTCATCTGTACTAACAATAGTACGCAAGTATAAACACCATGGGACCACGCAGCCGTCATGCCGCTCAGGAAGGAGACGCGTTCTTTCTCCTAGAGATGAACGTACTTTGGTGCGAAAAGTGCAAATCAATCTCAGAACTCCAGCAAAGGACCTTGTGAAGATGCTGGAGGAAACAGGTACAAAAATATATATATATATCCACAGAAAAACTAGTCCTATATCGACATAACCTGAAAGGCCACTCAGCAAGGAAGAAGCCACTACTCAAAAATCGCCATAAAAAAGCCAGACTACGGTTTGCAACTGCACATGGGGACAAAGATCGTACTTTTTAGAGAAATGTACTCTGGTCTGATGAAACAAAAATAGAACTGTTTGGCCATAATGACCATCGTTATGTTTGGAGGAAAAAAGGGGGAGGCTTGCAAGCCGAAGAACACCATCCCAACCATGAAGCACGGGGGTGGCAGCATCATGTTGTGGGGGTGCTTTGCTGCAGGAGGGACTAGCGCACCTCACAAAATAGATGGCATCATGAGGATGGAAAATTACGTGGATATATTCAAGCAACATCTCGAGCTGAATCCAAGATGGCGTAGCAGTAAGTCGTCCTGTCGTGTCGTGTCCCTGTATATTTTGTTTATATTTTGTTTATTTTTTCGTTTTTTTACATATTTTTCGTTTTTTACATAGCTATCCCTTTAAAAACATTTTGCTAAACCTAAGCTTCCAAATACGCTGGATCTTCACAACTAGCTATCTAGCTAAACCGCAACCCTGGATGATTACCCCTGGCTAGCGTTTCCACCCACTTAGCTTGAAGCTAGCCCGGCCTGCGCTACCACCGTAGCATACTCCTGAGCTACAATACCCGGGCCCACGACCGGTCTATCGATGTCACCGCATGAAGAGGAATAAACAGACTCACCCCATCGCGACGTCCCCCAAAGGCTAACTCTCTAGCCCTCGCTATCTCCCTGCTTGCTAATTCGGCCTGCTAACTGCTAGCTTGTCCAGCTCCGGTCCGCTAACTGCTACCTTGTCTAGCCCGGGCCTACAAACTGTTAGCTTGTTAGCACAGGCCTGCTAACCGCCTGAATCGCCGCGTCCCAAACGCCCACCGGACCCATATTTACTTTCTATCTCTTTTGACTTTTAATTTGTTTATACCTACCGGAAACCTGCCTCACCCAATGTGATACGGAATCGCTATTATTTTTTATTTATTTTTAGAACACACTCAAGAACCTCCAGAAGCTAACCAGCTAACTAGCTACAAGCTATTTAGTCATTGTTCGTTTTTTTAACCTGGATAACACTCGCCAGTCCAGCTTCCCTTCCCCATCCACCGCTGCCCCCTGGACACTGATCTCTTGGCTACATAGCTGATGCACGCTGGACTGTCCATAAATCACGGTACTCCATTCTGCTTGTTTGTTTTATCTGTTGGCCCCGTTGCCTAGTCTACGCCATTTTACCTGCTGTTGTTGTGCTAGCTGATTAGCTGTTATCTCACCTACTGTTTTAGCTAGCTTTCCCAATTCAACACCTGTGATTACTGTATGCCTCGCTGTATGTCTCTCTCAAATGTCAATATGCCTTGTATACTGTTGTTCAGGTTAGTTATCATTGTTTTAGTTCACAATGGAGCCCCTAGTTCCACTCTTCATACCCCTGATAACTCCTTTGTCCCACCTCCCACACATGCGGTGACCTCACCCATTACTACCAGCATGTCCAGAGATACAACCTCTCTCATCATCACCCAGTGCCTGGGCTTACCTTCGCTGTACCCGCACCCCACCATACCCCTGTCTGCGCATTATGCCCTGAATATATTCTACCATGCCCAGAAACCTGCTCCTCTTATTCTCTGTCCCCAACGCTCTAGGCGACCAGTTTTGATAGCCTTTAGCCGCACCCTCATACTACTCCTTCTCTGTTCCGCGGGTGATGTGGAGGTAAACCCAGGCCCTGCATGTCCCCAGGCACCCTCATTTGTTGACTTCTGTGTTCGAAAAAGCCTTGGTTTCATGCATGTCAACATCAGAAGCCTCCTCCCTAAGTTTGTCTTACTCACTGCTTTAGCACACTCTGCTAACCCTGATGTCCTTGCTGTGTCTGAATCCTGGCTCAGGAAGGCCACCAAAAATTCAGAGATTTCCATACCCAACTATAACATCTTCCGTCAAGATAGAACTGCCAAAGGGGGAGGAGTTGCAGTTTACTGCAGAGATGGCCTGCAAAGTAATGTCATACTTTCCAGGTCCATACCCAAACAGTTCGAACTACTAATTTTGAAAATTACTCTCTCCAGAAATAAGTCTCTCACGGTTGCCGCCTGCTACCGACCCCCCTCAGCTCCCAGCTGTGCCCTGGACACCATTTGTGAATTGATCGCCCCCCATCTAGCTTCAGAGTTTGTTCTGTTAGGTGACCTAAACTGGGATATGCTTAACACCCCGCCAGTCCTACAATCTAAGCTAGATG
Organism: Oncorhynchus kisutch; assembly: GCF_002021735.2. Taxonomy (NCBI): domain Eukaryota; kingdom Metazoa; phylum Chordata; class Actinopteri; order Salmoniformes; family Salmonidae; genus Oncorhynchus; species Oncorhynchus kisutch. The sequence continues at coordinate 72,795,682 of NC_034174.2, read as the reverse complement.
CCCTCAATCTCACACAAATCATCAAGGAACCCACCAGGTACAACCCCAACTCTGTAAACAAGGGCACCCTCATAGACGTCATCCTGACCAACTGGCCCTCCAAATACACCTCCGCTGTCTTCAACCAGGATCTCAGCGATCACTGCCTCATTGCCTGTATCCGCTACGGAGCCGCAGTCAAACGACCACCCCTCATCACTGTCAAACGCTCCCTAAAACACTTCTGTGAGCAGGCCTTTCTAATCGACCTGGCCCGGGTATCCTGGAAGGACATTGACCTCATCCCGTCAGTTGAGGATGCCTGGTCATTCTTTAAAAGTAACTTCCTCACCATTTTAGATAAGCATGCTCCGTTCAAAAAATGCAGAACTAAGAACAGATACAGCCCTTGGTTCACCCCAGACCTGACTGCCCTCGACCAGCACAAAAACATCCTGTGGCGGACTGCAATAGCATCGAATAGTCCCCGTGATATGCAACTGTTCAGGGAAGTCCGGAACCAATACACGCAGTCAGTCAGGAAAGCTAAGGCCAGCTTCTTCAGGCAGAAGTTTGCATCCTGTAGCTCCAACTCCAAAAAGTTCTGGGACACTGTGAAGTCCATGGAGAACAAGAGCACCTCCTCCCAGCTGCCCACTGCACTGAGGCTAGGTAACACGGTCACCACTGATAAATCCATGATTATCGAAAACTTCAATAAGCATTTCTCAACGGCTGGCCATGCCTTCCGCCTGGCTACTTCAACCTCGGCCAACAGCTCCGCCCCCCCCGCAGCTCTTCGCCCAAGCCTCTCCAGGTTCTCCTTTACCCAAATCCAGATAGCAGATGTTCTGAAAGAGCTGCAAAACCTGGACCCGTACAAATCAGCTGGGCTTGACAATCTGGACCCTCTATTTCTGAAACTATCTGCCACCATTGTCGCAACCCCTATTACCAGCCTGTTCAACCTCTCTTTCATCTCGTCTGAGATCCCCAAGGATTGGAAAGCTGCCGCAGTCATCCCCCTCTTCAAAGGGGGAGACACCCTGGACCCAAACTGTTACAGACCTATATCCATCCTGCCCTGCCTATCTAAGGTCTTCGAAAGCCAAGTCAACAAACAGGTCACTGACCATCTCGAATCCCACCGTACCTTCTCCGCTGTGCAATCTGGTTTCCGAGCCGGTCATGGGTGCACCTCAGCCACACTCAAGGTACTAAACGACATCATAACCGCCATCGATAAAAGACAGTACTGTGCAGCCGTCTTCATCGACCTTGCCAAGGCTTTCGACTCTGTCAATCACCATATTCTTATCGGCAGACTCAGTAGCCTCGGTTTTTCGGATGACTGCCTTGCCTGGTTCACCAATTACTTTGCAGACAGAGTTCAGTGTGTCAAATCGGAGGGCATGCTGTCCGGTCCTCTGGCAGTCTCTATGGGGGTGCCACAGGGTTCAATTCTCGGGCCGACTCTTTTCTCTGTGTATATCAATGATGTTGCTCTTGCTGCGGGCGATTCCCTGATCCACCTCTACGCAGACGACACCATTCTATATACTTTCGGCCCGTCTTTGGACACTGTGCTATCTAACCTCCAAACAAGCTTCAATGCCATACAACACTCCTTCCGTGGCCTCCAACTGCTCTTAAACGCTAGTAAAACCAAATGCATGCTTTTCAACCGGTCGCTGCCTGCACCTGCATGCCCGACTAGCATCACCACCCTGGATGGTTCCGACCTAGAATATGTGGACGTCTATAAGTACCTAGGTGTCTGGCTAGACTGCAAACTCTCCTTCCAGACTCATATCAAACATCTCCAATCGAAAATCAAATCAAGAGTCGGCTTTCTATTCCGCAACAAAGCCTCCTTCACTCAAGCCGCCAAGCTTACCCTAGTAAAACTGACTATCCTACCGATCCTCGACTTCGGCGATGTCATCTACAAAATGGCTTCCAACACTCTACTCAGCAAACTGGATGCAGTCTATCACAGTGCCATCCGTTTTGTCACTAAAGCACCTTATACTACCCACCACTGCGACTTGTATGCTCTAGTCGGCTGGCCCTCGCTACATATTCGTCGCCAGACCCACTGGCTCCAGGTCATCTACAAGTCTATGCTAGGTAAAGCTCCGCCTTATCTCAGCTCACTGGTCACGATGGCAACACCCATCCGTAGCACGCGCTCCAGCAGGTGTATCTCACTGATCATCCCTAAAGCCAACACCTCATTTGGCCGCCTTTCGTTCCAGTACTCTGCTGCCTGTGACTGGAACGAATTGCAAAAATCGCTGAAGTTGGAGACTTTTATCTCCCTCACCAACTTCAAACATCAGCTATCTGAGCAGCTAACCGATCGCTGCAGCTGTACATAGTCTATTGGTAAATAGCCCACCCTTTTCACCTACCTCATCCCCGTACTGTTTTTATTTATTTACTTTTCTGCTCTTTGCTCTTATTTACTTTTCTGCTCGTCGCAGTTGCAAATGAGAACTTGTTCTCAACTAGCCTACCTGGTTAAATAAAGGTGAAATAAAAAAATAAAAAAAAAGACATCAGTCAGGAAGTTAAAGCTTGGTCGCAAATGGGCCTTCCAAATGGACAATGACCCCAAGCATTTGTCCAAAGTTGTGGCAAAATGACTTAAGAACAAAGTCAAGGTATTGGAGTGGACATCACAATGCCCTGACCTCAATTCCATAGAAAATGTGAGCAAAACTGAAAAAGAGTGTGCGAGCAAGGGGGCCTACAAACCTGACTCAGTTACACCAGCTCTGTCAGGAGGAATGGGCCAAAATTCACCCAACTTATTGTGGGAAGCTTGTGGAAGGCTACCCAAACGTTTGACTCAAGTTAAACAATTTAAAGGCAATGCTAGCAAATACTAATTGAGTGTATGTAAACTTCTGACCCACTGGGAATGTGATGAAAGAAATAAAAGCTGAAATAAATCATTCTCTCTACTATTATTCTGACATTTCACATTCTTAAAATAAAATGGTGACCCCAACTGACCTAAGACAGGGAATTTTTACTAGGATTAAATGGAATTGTGAAAAACTGAGGAGTTTAAATGTATTTGGCTAAGGTGTATGTAAACTTCCAACTTCAACTGTACGTATGTATGTATAATCTCACACACACACACACACACACACACACACACACAAAAGTTTGGGGTCATTTAGAAATGTCCTTGTTTTTTAAAGAAATGCAAAAAAAATTGTCCATTAAAAGAACTTCAAATTAATAAATACAGTGTAGACATTGTTAATATTGTAAATCACTATTGTAGCTGGAAACGGCCAATTTTTTTATGGAATATCTACATAAGTGTACAGAGGCCCATTATCAGCAACCATCACTCCTGTGTTCCAATGGCACGTTGTGTTAGCTAATCCAAGTTCATCATTTGAAAAGGCTAATTGATCATTAGAAAACCCTTTTGCAATTATGTTAGCACAGCTGAAAACTGTTGGTCTGATTAAAGAAGCAATTCAAACTGGCCTTCTTTAGACTAGTATCTGGAGCATCAGCATTTGTGGGTTCGATTACAGGCTCAAAATGGCCAGAAACAAAGGAATTTATTCTGAAACTCATCAGTCTATTCTTGTTCTGAGAAATGAAGGCAATTCCATGTGAGACACTGCGAAGAAACTGAAGATCTCGTACAATGCTGTGTACTACTCCCTTCACAGAACAGCGCAAACTGGCTCTAACCAGAATAGAAAGAGGAGTGGGAGGCCCCGGTAGACAACTGAGCAAGAGGACAAGTACATTAGAGTGTCTAGTTTGAGAAACAGACGCCTCACAAGTCCTCAACTGGCCGCTTCATTAAATAGTACCAGTCTCAACGTCAACAAAGACGTTGCTGGCCTTCTAGGCAGAGTTGCAAATAAAAAGCCATCTCTCTGTCCAGTGTCTGGGTTCTTTTGTCCATCTTAATCTTTTATTTTTATTGGCCAGTCTGAAATATGGCTTTTTCTTTGCAACTCTGCCTAGAAGGCAGCATCCCGGAGTCACCTCTTCACTGTTGACATTGAGACTGGTGTTTTGCGGGTATTAACTGTCCAGTCATATTTGCTTACGATGCACAGAATTTTATTATCAGAGCGTGCCAGTGGACTTCTGGTAAGTATGCTTTAGTGAGAAAGTATTGAGATCAGGTACAACTATGTTTACCTACCCTCAAAATGAATATTTATGAGCAAATTCCGCCCACCCACAACTTCTCAACCTCAATGCATTTTTTGAACATTTGAAGAGATTGGGCGGAAATTGGGGTTGAGAATTACCCTTGAAGCAGAAGTTATGATTCGCCCCTTAGTGCCTTGCTCGAGGGCACAACCGCAGCTAGTAGGTAGCACATGACGAGATATTGACCTGCCCTCCATTGCCAACTGGACTGCACACATACACACACTCACCTGGGTGGCAGTGGCACTGCCCTCCTTCAGCAGGATGTCTCTCAGCAGGTCGATGGGCGACTCGTTGACAGACCACATGACTCCCAGCTGGCGTAGGTGGGAGCGGGCGTGGCAGGACAGGGCCTTGCGGCTGTCAAAGAACTGGCCACAGAATTCACAGGTGATCATGAGCTCCTGGTCTGAACCTGGGGAAGGGAAAGGGAGGGAGGAATTTGTCCCTTGACATGTCTCTGCATGTAGCTATGCTGCTTTGACTGAATGGATGGTCAATGGTCTGAGTGCAGTTATTCAATGGTTAAACAGAAAAACACAAATAGAAGAGGGACTTTTACATCAAACAAATTAGAAACCACAGAATCTATACCACTTGGTCAAAAAGATAGGACCCTCATCTTACCGGAGTTGAAGGACTGGCCATTTTTGGCCCACTTCTGAGAACCCTGAGATCCATTACTGCTGCTGTACCCCCCAAGCGGACTGGAGAACCCCACATCCAGCTCCATCTCCAGGGGCTCCGGCTTGGGATAGACCAGGGTGGAGCCCTTCTTGGCCTTGGACCTGGGATTGTGGCTGGAGGCCAAGGGGCTGAGGTGGGCGTTAGCTGGGGATCTAGAAGGGGTCTTGGTGGTAGTGTTACTGGGTCGTACCGATGCAGCGGCCGCAAGCACGCCGCTGCTGACCAGCTGCTGGACCGTGTCGATGGCCGACGCCTTGCCCAGGAGGTCGGTGACACCGAGTTGGCGCAGGTGAGAGCGGGAGTGGCTTGCTAGGCCTTTGCGGTTCTCAAACTCCTCACCGCACAAGACACAGGTGAACTCACCTGTATTTCAAATTGAGGTTTTATCATTTACCTTTCTTGTTCTGTTCTTTGAATTGTGACATCCTTTTAAAATGACTTAAACTAAAATGACTAAATTTGACTTAAAATATGACTTAAACTAAATGGATGTACCAATCACAGATTGCCCCTTTAAAAATAACTTGAAACTCACCCGTGCTGAGCCTATGCTCCTGTGGAACAGTTCCTTCTGACGCGGAGGGCTTGGGCCGTTTGTTGGAGGGAGGCTGGTGAAGGGAGGAGGAGGGGGATCCTTTATGTCTAGCAGGTGATGTGGAAGAACCAGAGCCGGAGGGCCGTTTGTTAGAGTTAGAAGACATAGAAGGGTTATAGACGTTGAGACCTTCACTTGCTATAGGTTGGAGGTCTTCCGCTTCCATGATCTGGTAGAGGAATTCTATTGGTCCTCCTTTCGTCTCAGTGTTCTCGGTGATGCCGAACTGGCGCAAGTGGGCCCTGCAGTGACTGGCCAGGCCTTTGCGGGACTCATACCAGGCGCCGCACAATTGGCACACATGCACCTCGTCATTGGTGTCCATCGCTGTAGAGGCAGGGGAGGAGCCAGAGACTGGTGTTAGAAAGTGCCATGTTATACCTGAAGTTAATAATGTCATTACACGAGAACAGAAATATCTATCTGTATACATGTAATGGAACGACGATTAATTCCACAAATATAATAGGCCTAATATGTGACTTCCTGATGACAAACATCTAATAACGGAACACTTAAAATATCCACTCCAATCGACAACACCCAGACTGAGACTTACCTAGGGTGAGAGGGGCATCCGTCTCCTGCGGTGCCCAGGCAGGCTTGGCAGAGGCCAGGCTCGCTCCCCCTGAGGGCGATGGTGTCTTGCCTGCTGTTAGGAACGACGAAATGGAAGACTGCCGAGGCTTGGCCAAAACTGTCCCTTTACGAGCTACCTTGGATATATTATTCTGTGGAGTTGTCACTACTTTGACCCTACCCCCGAGAGCGGACTCCTTCTGGGAGATGAGTGTCCCTGACCCCTTGGGTTTTTTGGGTGAAGAGTAGACGGGTTTGGGTGGGTGCATGGAACCGTCCCTGTCCTGAATCAGCTGGTAGAGTAAGTCGATGGGAGCTCCGCTGTTGTCCGAGACAGCCACGCCGAGCTGACGGAGGTGGAGTCTGGCGTGACTTGAGAGACCCCGCCGCGTCTCGAAGTAGGTCCCGCACACCTCACAGATAACCGGGGCCGGGGCTGAGGGACAAGAGAGAGAGGAGGGAGGGAGGGAGGAGAGGAGGAAGGGAAGAAGAGAGGAGGAAGATAAGAGAGAGGAGGAAGGGAAGAGAGGAAGTGGTGCAGAGGAAATAGTAAGAGTGTGAGTGTAAATCCAGAGACATTCTGAATCTGAGGCAAAACTATGCTTCTAATCAAAAATGGTTCCAACTGGCTCAGACTATAATTCATGCACACCTTCTCTTTTCCTCTTTGTTCTTACCCTCTTCTTTTGTGTTCTCCATGAGTGCGGGTGACTGGATGACTTTGATTCCAGAGTTGAAGATGGAACTAGCCTAGGATGTTGTCTTCTTCTGTACATAAGATAATTGAGAGGGGGGAAATGGATAGAAAACATATGGTGTATGTCTTAGCAGCTCATTGGTTAGAAAGTAACTAAAACAGCATGCCGCATCCAGTCAATTCAGACCACTCTGATTTGGTCATAATGTAAGTTACCAGTCAGTTCCAACTCGAGGGCTGACAAACTTCTTGAATGACACTCAGACCAGCAACAGCAGCTGAGCTGAGTTCCCTTTCAATACATGTAAACAGAGATAGGAGTTCATTTGCTCAGATTGTAAGCTAGCTAGCTAGCTGCCATAACGATTTGAAAATACAACTCCACAGCTTGGCTATCAGACTCAATTTAGCAAAAAATAATACGTAAACTGGTATTGTAGTTTGTTAGCTAAATGACTGCACTTTGATAGCTAACGTTAGCTTGCTGGCTAGATAGCTAGGTTTGTTGAAAACTGGATTTGTCAGAGAAGAGGATACTTCACAATAAGACATGATAGGTCGCTAAGAACTTAACTAGTTAAACAGGCCAGAACTCACGGAAAATATACCTATATTTTCCTCTTGAATAATTTAACTCGACAATTTAACCCATGTTCCCCCATCAGCGCCTGTGAAGAGTTTACAGCAATCGTTTCCGGGTCAAAATATTTACTCATACAAATTAAAAGTCCTTTAAATCCAACATTAAAAAAGTATAATATAATTTGGTGTCATTCCACAGAAACACTTTTGTGTATACATATTGTAATATCAGAAAGCGTTTTGAATTTAAATTAATCACACAACAAGCTATCTAATTCGATTGACATTTATTTTAACGAGTTCTCTGGCGACTTTTATTTTGAAAACAAAATATTTTAAAACGTATAGGGAAAGTTCTTTCTTCCGGATTAGCGGCTTTTCACGCCATTGCAGTAAACCGCAACACAAACGATTTTCACAAGAAACGTAAGTATATATTAGATACTTCGACTATCACTCCGTGCATATTATGCTTAGTGTATTTTTCAGCTGCCAACATGTCGCTACTTTTGCTGTGGTTGCAAAGAGTTGCAGACAAAAGAAACCGGCTAACAACTAACGTTAGCTAGGCATTGTGGCTCAAGCCTCATTTGAACAGTTTGGTGGGGGATTGGTACCTTGTTAGGCAATTAGCTAGCTGATTGTAATGTAACTAGCTGCATAGATGGCTAGTAAATGAATGCATACAATACTATTGAGTTGTTTCATTGTTAAACATCTCTATTTAATAATCTTATAGGCATTATATAGATTCAAGTTTGTCACGTGCAAAATTACAGTGAAATGCCTTGTTGTTAACGTTAGTTCCAAACCCAACTATGTAGTAATCAATATCCGACACTTGAGTGAAAAGTTACTATTTTAATGGCTCAAACAATAATTTGACAACGACCGTTGAATGTCAACCGAGTACAAAATGTCTTCTTTGGGGAAGGTTTAAGGCTACACTGTAAAACCTTTGTTCTCACGCACAGCCTTGAGAACAACTGACTTGCATGTGACTAGGCTTGGTATTAGCAAGTTGATCCTGAAGCATTGTACAGCACTGCAGTAGAATTGATATCAGTGTAAATAAATAAAAACTGGAGCTTTGAGCATTTTTCTAAAACTTTTAATTTGTTTTATTACTTTACTGATTTACTTTTCATATGCTTGTTAAAAAGGAGTGAGGGGCTCCTGGACCATAGCCTACTAGACTCCACCCTATTTGCTTTGGCATATTGAGAAGTTCCAAACTGTATTGATTCACTGTTGATTGACTTTGCTGGGTCGTTTGTCTTTCCCAGTGAGCTGTCATTGTCACCACCATGTCTGCTGGAAACGCTAAGATAGGCCACCCGGCCCCACAGTTCAAAGCCACTGCTGTGGTGGATGGACAGTTCAAAGAGATCCAGCTGTCTGACTACATAGGTAAGGACTTTATGATTTTCTCTAAATGACAATTTTATTAGCATGTCAGTTTACAGGTTACCATCTAACAGCAAAGTTGCTGAAACAGCAGAATGTTTCCATGGATATCAGTCTGAAAGAAGTTGCTGTAAAAAGAGGCAGTAGTCTCTACAAGCCAGAATGTTGTATACGATTATACTTGCGGTTACTTTACTGGTTGTACTTGCTGTTGGTACTTTTGGCTGTAGGAGGAATACTTTTTTTTTTCCCGGCGCCTGTACGTCCAAATGTAACCGAAAGTAGTCGACCACAGCGTGTTTCCTCGCAATCAGCTGGCGTCAGTATTGAAATCAAAAGTACAAACAGTTATACAGACCAGTGTACTGAGAGTCGGGTTAATACTATTCTGGGTATTTTGTCTAAATTTGAGTAGCTGAAGGAAAAACCGCACAGACAACAGGTAGATCAAGTTTAAATGTAATTTTATTCCACATTCTGGCTTGAAATGACCATTGACACATGTCACAGGCTGTATATACCAGTTTGTTTTTACAGCCTCATTAATCAGACTAACTACGAAGCTAAGTGTCTTCATTGTCTTTAACAACCATGCTGAACTACGCATGATGCCAGTTTTAACAAGGCCAGTCAGCTGTGTGTGTGTGTGCAGGGTACAGAATAGTTAATAGTCTAGCCAATCAGAATATAACTGTCTTATGTCACCTTCCAGGATGCAAGTACGTATATTCAAAAGAATAGGCTATAGAGTAGCATGTACACTACTGGCACCCGGTGCCAAATAAGCTCCTGTGTTATTGCTGTCCAAAGAGACTAGGCCTACATGTACCCAAACACACTCATCCTGCTCCTCTCCTGTGTGTCCCTTCCAGGGAAGTACGTGGTGTTCTTCTTCTACCCACTGGACTTCACTTTCGTGTGCCCCACTGAGATCGTGGCCTTTAGCGACCAGGCCGAGGAGTTCCGCAAGATTGGCTGTGAAGTCATCGGCGCCTCCACAGACTCTCACTTTAGCCACCTGGCCTGGTAAGAACTTGACTTTAGACTTTTGAGCATTGAGTTTGTCATTTCTCTTGACGAGAACGTTAAAGGCATGGAGACATACAGTATGGTTGAATATTCCTGCACGTGACAGCACCTTGATCAGAACGGTAAAGAGGCTGACTTATTTAAACTGATAACAAATGTATCTGCATTTCTGTCAGTGTAAAATGTAAATAGGCGTTTGAGTACACTCCCATGCTCTGGCTATCTCGTCTCTGCCTGCTGTACTGTCTAGTGGTGATAAGTGCCATAGCTCTGAGAAGAACTAACGGTCACTGGACTCAATCCAACAATGGTTTTAGAATCCTCCCTCTGTAGTTTACATTTGCATTAATTGTTCATTTACTTTGACTATTACTGTGTGAATGTCAGAATTCAGAATTCTTAATTTGACTTTCTGTTACTATGTGATGCTCACTACATCCTTAATGAAGCGTAAACAAGGGCTGTATTTATGACGATGACATTGTGCCCTCTCCCTCCCTATAGGATCAACACCCCCAGGAAGCAGGGTGGTTTGGGACCAATGAACATCCCCCTTGTGGCTGACCTCACCCAGTCTATCTCCAGAGACTACGGAGTGCTGAAGGAGGACCAGGGCATCGCTTACAGGTCAGTTATTTACCACACTGCTGTCAGTAGTGTGTATGTGAAACCTCTGTATACAAAGTGCCATTTGAAGTTTAGTGTGCACTTGCAAGGTCATTGTTAAATTAATGTGTGCTTAATTTGGCATTTGATTCACTTTCATGTTGGCTGACTGTGATTTTTACTCTGGTTTTGGATATTGATTCAAGCATGTAGTCTCAGATGCCCCGTGTGTCCTTCTGACCCTCTCACTGTCTGCTTCCTCTCTCAGGGGTCTGTTTGTGATTGACGACAAGGGCATCCTGAGGCAGATCACCATAAACGACCTGCCAGTGGGCCGCTCTGTGGACGAGACCCTTCGTCTGGTACAGGCCTTCCAGCACACAGACAAATATGGAGAGGGTAAGCGATTAGCAGGTTTTTGTTTCCTAGTTCTTATTTCAAGAACCAGCATAGGGCTAGCATAGGCTTACCTGTGCGACCTAGAATTTGTTCCCCTACATTTGACACGCGTGCCCCTTCTAAAAAATTTTTTAAAAAAGGAAATAAAAAGTTTGCGTAGATCCCTGCAGCATCTGGATCTAGTCACATTGCTATGCACACAGGACACTTCCAACACCAGTTAAAAAATTTTTTTTGGCATGAAGTCATTCAGTTCACAGAGCAAGCGAGCATTTTCTCTTTACAATACCTAATACCATTTCATAAGTCTGTTTATATGGGAGCTCACTTTCAAACATGTGGAATGTGTTTGGAAAACATGGAATTTTTACCATTGGTTAGCAATTGTTGGCATATTCCATTCTGGTGTGACTCATCCTGGGCTTGTTCCGCTCTTCCTGTGATAGTGTGTCCCGCTGGTTGGAAGCCAGGCAGTGACACCATTGTCCCCGACATCCAGAAGAGCAAGGAGTTCTTCTCCAAACAGTGACAACACAACAGAGCCCCAGGCTGTGTCAATAATGGCACCCTATATAATGCATATGGACCCCGGTCAAAAGTAGTGCACTTTATAGTGAATAGGGTGCCATTTCCGACTCACGCTCAGTCTCTCTCCGAGATGTCCTAGCACTTACCTTCAGATGGAAGTCCTCCCTTTAGCAACAGTCTCTTGGTGTCCAACCCACACTTATACATAAGTTTTAAAGAACTTGTTAGACTCTCACTCTTCTATCTGTATGACAAATTAGCTACTGGTGGAAACAGTTTATTCTAGTCCCATGCACTGAAAGTGTTTTTTTTCTCTCAAGTGTTAAAAAAAAGAAGCATTGAATATTTTGTACCTCACAATTAACTACTCAGTCTACTGTCACGGGACATTAATAACAAATGGAGAAAATAATGATTTACATGTTAGCAGTGTTTTTGTCTGAAATAAAACTTAAGTGGAGGTGGTTGTGTGAAATTTATTTTTGACCACTAGGCGGAGCTCTATCGCCACTTTGCCAGATTCTCGCCTAAATCTGACAGCTCTGCTTCAACAATGGTAGGTGGTGATTGCGTAATGTGGAGAATTCCCAGCAGTCTTTGTCAATAGAATATCCTGCACCCTGGATTGGATTCCTTGAAAGCAGGCTGTTATAAAAGCACTGTCAGTCATCAGATGACACCTTTTCTATAAAGCTGGTCATTTGGTCTGTACTAATCCTACATTTTTCCTGTAATTTATTGGCAAGGCTATTTGCTGAGTTACATTCGACTTTGAATGTTCAGAGACCTGTACAAGATTACTCCCACGTAGCCTACCAATGTTTAGTTTCCCTTCTCACAAGAGGAACATCGTTTGCTTTGCTGGAAAATTGACCCGTGTATTTTTATCTTGACATTAGTTTCGCATAGGGTTGTTTTGGGGACTTGAACACTGCGGTGGCTGACTAGGGAAACTCCCGTCTAAATTTGCCATTGACAAACGTCTCTTCACACGCACAGTATGGTCTAGTAGTAAGGTCTCTCGAAAACGCGCCGCTCTACTGACGGGCAATGTAGGTGGGGGTTCACGGAAATCTTCCCCTTGCTGTGACGTGTAATTCCAAAAAACACCATATTTGGCAATACGTATGTACGTCAGAAGGCAAACAACTCGAGCACGTTAAGCCCCGTTTGTCTTGGTTGATTAAAAAAAGAAACCTTTCCTGATAATTTACTGGTTAGCGTGGGAAATTTTAATGTAATTATGTATCCATGTAAAAACACACCTACTTATATAATGTTAACACTAAAGCTTGTCATGAACACTATAGCTGAAATGTAATAATATAGGCCCAATCTAATTCATAGGCATACAGAGTTCGTTGGTTTGAGAAATGTCAATGTAGTTATGTAGAAAGGATACAATGTAAAATAGACGAGGGAAAGTTAAGATTTTACTTAAATATATACTGTACAAGTAAAAAAGACAGTGAGGATCAACCTGACTTAAAACAATAACTTATAAATGGAATGCATTTCACAAATGACAGTTCAAATGAATTAAAAACAAATGTAAACAGGCAAAGTCATTACTGGAGGGCATTGTATATAACTTGTTCAGAATGCCCCGAGTGTTATTAGTCGTATTGTGCACGCGGTTTCCCATGTCCATCATACCCTGGAAACCAATAAACAATGCAAAAAAAACAACCAACTTTTGAATATTTTCAACATGAAAACACATGGTAGTTCACTCAATTGCTGTCCCAACAGTGCAATACCTTCTGATTGCTTTAACAAAGGAAAACAAATGTATTCCCTATTATTGTCCAGTGTTTATTTTATAGTCCATCGTTTTATAGTTTTCAAAACGACTTGATCTTGGATGTCAACATGAGTTGACAGCCAGAACTGACGTGTGTCATAACTTTCTGTTTGAGTTGCGCTACCTGCTCGCGCAGGACGGAAGCTGTGCTGGAGAGCCCGGCGTTGTCTGTCTTCAGAATTTTCACCTTGTCCTCCAGGCGCGAGATGCGCTCCAGTTTGCGTTTCCGGCACTTGGTGGCTGCCAGGCGGTTCCTGAGCCTCTTGCGCTCGGCCTTGATGCGCTCCTGGTTCTCCATGTCGATTGGGGACATGCCGCAAACTGACTCGTCGTCGCTGCTCTGCATGTCTGGAACGGTCTGGGGCTCCTCTTTCAGCCCCAAATATCGCTGTGCGTGTAGGCCTGCTCCGGATAGAGGGTGCTGGAAGTGGTGGGATGGGTGCGCCGCGGCTTGGTGGTGCTGGTACTGGTGGTGAGGCAGGTAGCTGATGGTGGTGGAGGGGTAGCTGCTGGTTGCAGGTGTGAGGTTAGTGTGAGGGCTACAGCTGTCCAGGGTGGTGTACTCTAGGTGCTCCGGCTGCATGGAGGAACCAAACACTGTGGAGGCCACAGTGCACGTGGAGACTCCACCGGTTCCGATGGACACGTTCGGTGGCGGCATCTGGTTCATCTTGTGGAGGTCGTCCAGAGCTTTAACGAACCCGTCCGCGAAGCCCTCTTGTTCCTCTGTGATTCCCCTACTGTAGAAGTACTGCCCAGGTGTCGGTGTGGTAGTGATGACACCGTTGCTGTTCTGGATGATCAATCGCTCCAGTTCAGGAGAGGCGAGCTTCAGCGAGCCGACTTCTGATGAGCCCCCGGTCGGGTAGAATTCACTCTCGTTGCGCAGCTGAGCCTTGAGGCTTTGGTTCCGATAGTTCTCGGCGAAGTTCAAGTTCATGTTCTGCTTGAGGAGCTTGTAGTCGTGCAGGGCAGCGCCTGAATGACCATAAGCAGAAAGAAACGAGTCGTCATGATAGAAAGGCTGTTCCATTATTGTGGACATTATTCAAATATTGCTGGAATTCTTCAGTGTAGTAGCTGAATTTATAAGTCCAAAAAAGGGCAAGCCCTCTCGAGTGTCTTTTCAGCAACCAAACGTTTCCGCAGAAGGTATATTATAATCAAGCCCAAAGTTATCAATGTAGAACAGAGCAAAACTTCCAAAATAGTGGAACTGTACTGTACCGAGTCAATAGTCGTCGGGTTTTTTTTCTTGACAGTAGTATTCAAACTGATGTCCGGTGACTAATTATTGGATTCCACACAGTCTTTCGTCCCGTTGATATTTCTTTGCGAACTGGAATGTTAGTTGTTTTCTCGCTGGTTTAAACTCGTGTTCTACCAGTGTTCATGCGATACAGGCAATTTATACACTTTATAGTGCAAGAAACGCAACGATTGGCCAGCCCTTGTTCCACGCCCTGAAACGTCAGCTGCTCGATGACGTTGTTGCCAGGAACTGCTGAGATAAACAAGACTTGAGAGAGAGGAAAGTGATAGGCGACGTAAATTATTTTATACATCTATCTGGGTTAAATGGTAGTGTTATTTGCGTCGAACCTCCACTTTCGGATTCCTTTTGACTTCATATATTGATGTGGATATAATATTGAGGGCTATCTTTATAACACCGTTATGAAGGGGGCATTGCCAGTTGGATATAATACTATATTGATACATTTGAGTACTCTACATGTATTTTGTGCCTATTAGGGTCCATATCAGAAAATATCACTGACACATTTAGCTGATTGAAGATTGCCTTACAATTACATCAGCTTGGGTCATTTACCTAAGAAAACTATAGGTCTTCCTCAGGCTAAGAACACGGCTATTTAGCCTATTCAATGTCATTGTATAACTTGTTGAACAGTAGCCAAATTCCTCTTCCCATCTCCTTGTATACACAGTGTTCAATAGTGTTCGATTGATAAGGCGTAAGGCTGAGTCATGGCAACGAAATTGATAGCAAGTCCATATTTGGTTATCCTGGCGCATCAGTTCCTGCTCCGTGTGAAAAGCGGGAAGCCACTCCCAGGTTGGACCGCTTCCAGGAGCAGGCCTCCGGGCGGGAAGAGGCGGAGTATCCGTACTATACTCCGAGTAGAGCGGAGGGAGGGTGGGATGTGGAGGAGAGAAGAGGCTAGAGTGGCAAGTTAGTGCGATATGTCCAGAATAGTTTATTCAGAACAAGAATAAGACTAGCACCATCACGATCACATGTGAAAAAGTGGTTTTGGCCCACATAGGCCAGTAGGCCTATTATTTCTCAAGTATTTGAGTCATTCCTTTTCATTTTACGCATGGTGACGCCAGCCAAATGGTTATGAAATTATTATGGAGTGGAAAAGTAGTTATGTCCAGAATATCCAAATCAGAAGAATTGCTGACCCCATAACGATGAAACCTGAAAAAAAGTTGTATGGGATGCTTTTTATTCCTACAATCAACCTTTTTGAGTCTTTATTTTTCCCTTTAACCCAGAGAGAAGAGGTCAAGCAGCTTTATTTTATTTCGTAATAATTGCTGTAAGCATCACGAAGACACTTTGTGTGGTTTAGGCTTTTTTTTGTAATTAACCTTTGGTAATTTACGCATGGAAAGGCCACGCCAGACTTAAATGTATTATAATATTAGCTGACAAACAGCTATTATTTGGCCTCAGGTAGAGTTTTACCTTGAGAAACCATGGTAGCAAACGAAACAACAGAGCAGGAGACCCCTCTATCCGAACACCTGTTTTTGATTCGAGGAGAAAGACGTCTCTGTCTCCTGAGTATGGTAATGAGGTCTGAATCATTCTCTCATACAGAATAGAAGAACGGTCGAATGAACGATGCAGGCATCCGCCCACGCGCCCCTAATTCTCCAAATTCTATCTCCATGTTCGACTAGTCCCAACCTTCCACCCATATCCTCAGGTGGAGTAGCAGTCTACTATGTTGTCTATACCTGTATGCCCATCAGGGGAACAGAACGTTTTCTGGCAATAACTCTTAACACTTCCATTGTAATTTCCTTCAAGCCGTAAATACTGTTTTTTATTCTTCTATAAAACATTTACAATCAGATTTTTGGCAGCCAGCAACAAGCAAATGTGCTCAGTACGAATGTTTTAATAACATTTCCTTCTTTCTGTGGACTCAGTTTTGGTATGACAATTTGTCATATGCCAATAAATATGATATATGTCAGTTAAGCACTGACAAATTTCCTGACAACAATTTGCCCACAGACCTTTCAATGTATAGATAAGATAGCTTAAGTAGAAAATACTTAGAGCCAATAATCGATGACTTACTTGTATTATGATTGGACTTGAAATCATCGGTTCAGTGCGTCTAAGATATGAATTTATTATGGCCATAAAGTGATGAGTAAAAAGTATTAACTATTTACAGACAAATGTTATGGTTATATTTTGTCTAGGTAAATTCATGAGTAAGCGCATTGTTTGTACTATAAAGACACTCATAGTAAAATAATGAGATGAGTTTGAAGGGGAAACACCCAAAAGATGTTGTGGCTAGACAGAAACATTCAGGTTATAAGCGAAGTTGTTTGATAACTTGTATCAAAATTGTATTCAGGAAAGCAACTTCCGTTAGGCTTACCTTTACTACCAAGCATCTGCCATGTCTTTTGTGGTGCACCCAATTCTGTGACTTTCTGTGCTATTTTTAGGCAACTTGTTCAATAAAATTTGCACCACATGAATTGATCCCTTGTGATCATTTGAAAGGAAGAAAATACAAGTATTTTACTGTATCTGCAATTAGAAAGAAAAGGTTTTTCCCCATGAGAAATGTTTTCAGAAATATCTCCATTGATTATCTTTCTCAAGCCAATGCTGACTCTTAATATTTTTCTTTATGGGAACTAATGCTCAGCCTAAGTGGTGGTCAGCCCATGGGTCCAGCCCCCAGGACATGTCAATTAGAAGTCACCTCTACACACATACTCCTCCACATGAAACATTGACCTTATTTACATCTGCCCTTCTTCTCTCCTGTCAGTGAGTAACTTCAGAGGAACAGCGTGATGCATAGCGGCTCTTGTGACTTCTCGCTCTTTTCTCCACATCCCCTTCTCAATATGCATTGGGGGAGAAGGTTAGAGGGGAGTGAACTTGGGCCCTCCTCCAATGTGGTTCGAGAAGGAGACGAGAATGTGAGGAATGAAGAAAATATGAATTGAGAAAGAGCCAGTCACCACAGCAGTGGTCTACTCTTGACTTGAGAGAGGTCACTGACCAGTCTGACCTCATTCATTAAAAGGTCAAGAAGATTGTCAAAAATCAATAGGGATCTTGTTCATTGTGGGCCTATGATCTGTGACGTGGTGTGCCATTTTTTGGGGTTCCCACTTAGTGAGTGGTTATTAAGTAATTATTAAGTAATTACTCACTATTTATAGGCCTAATAATGACTGAGTGAGTTGTGGAGTGGTCATAGAAGTGCACTGTTTCCAGTTTATTAAGATAGACATGGATATTTGTTTTGCTTACTTTTACTCAAAAATGTATTCAATATTTCATGAGAAAACAGGTGTTTTCAGCACTTTATTTTGAGACAAGATTTCTCCTGAACACAAATAGAATTCCCATCTTTCTCTCTCTTTCTCTCACACACATCACATGCATAAGCACACAGACTCACTTGAGCCCATACTCTCTCTCACACAGACATACACACATCACATGCATGCCCAAACACACACACAGTCCACAGCTCATACGGGCAATTTAGTCATTTTTGTTGAGTGAGGGTAATTTAAGATGACTGATTTCATTTGCTTTCTGAGGAAGGTGAAAGATGGGAAGCAAAATGCGGGAGAAAAAGTCAGTAAAACCATAGAGCCCTGTGGTGTTAATCACTCACGGTGGTGAGCATGATGCAGGCGTGTGTGTGAGCGTGCATGAGCCCTGTGGTGTTAATCACTCACGGTGGTGAGCATGATGCAGGCGTGTGTGTGAGCGTGCATGAGCCCTGTGGTGTTAATCACTCACGGTGGTGAGCATGATGCAGGCGTGTGTGTGAGCGTGCATGAGGCCTTTGGGAGAGCTGTAGGAAAAGAGGGGCACTTAAACCTGGTCACTCACTATTGGGCCCAAACATCACTGCCCTGCCATGGGTGTTACTCTAGCACTCTGCCCTGGGCTGGAGAAAGGGAGAGAGATGGAGTGAGGGAAGGATATTGTATCAGAACGGAAGGAGAGTGGTAAGGTCAGGCAAGGCTTTGAAAGAGAATGAGGAAAGGATGCAGCATGCTTAGGCAGTCTAGCCTAGCTAAATTCGTTAATTCGCTCTGGCTATCTACTCCGATTTCAGAGCACTCTCGTCTGAGTGTGCCAGGGTGCAGAATAACTGACAAATTTACAAACGCTTAACACCCATTGAATATGGCCGGGGTCAGTAAATGTGGGTAAAAAGAAGCGTAATTAAATTGTTGCCAGCAGCATAGTTACAGTCACCAAAGCTCTGGATAACATGATGAAAATAGCATAACCAGCTCTGCTAGGGTGATTAAAATGGTCAGAGTGAGGTGTTCTCTCATTTGTGTCAGGAAGTAGCTAGTTAGCTTGGGTACTTGACTGCCGTTGTGAGGTCAGAACGCTCGAATCAACCCTACTCCTCGGCCAGAGCATCCAGTTGTACGCTCCGAGAGCGAAACGCTCTGAATTTACGAACGGAGAATCTGACAACGCTCTAAATTTATGAACGCCCAGAGCGCACTCTGGCACTCCAGAATGAAATTCCGAACACACTCTAAATGGGATCACTATAGACGGTACAGAATGAGGGGCAGAGATAACTTTTGTTTGGCTGCTATTGCCTGAGCAGAGAGGAGGTGATGACTTTTAAGGAATGAAAAATAATAAAGTCGTCAAATAAAAACGTAGTATTGTAAATAAACAATTGAAATATTGTATTATTTAATAGTAATTTAGTTTACTAATTGATGTCTTATCCAATGTGGACCTGACAGAGACAATGGAATACTTAACATGTTTTAGCAATTGCATGTTCACCATTCTTGGCTTTGGAATGTCCATTAAAAAGCTCCAAAATAATTTTAGAGTAATTTAATAATCCATTTGATGTTTTTTTTTTTTTTTTTATCGGAACCGACCTCAAAGCACAATAATCACTCAGCACTACATTGATGACAAGACAGAGAGATTGATGGTTAAGTGTTAAGCATTCTCTCACGGTAAATGGCTTGGTAATAGAAAAAGGCATGTACGCTAAGATCAATTTGATTGTGAGTCACAGAATTGGTTGGTGAAAGAAACTCATCTGAAATCCCGCTTGGCCTTTCTTTTTCAGTAAGAGCTCTGCACTGAGGTGTATCCTATGCGTGCCATCACTAAGAGTATCGTCTCCATTCTGCCATCATGTACTGTAAAACCAAACCTACGTGTTTGTGTTCTCTGTCCGTTGTATGTCATTAGTTCGCTTACTCCAAAGTTGAGTCCTCAGTTAGTAAAGGACAAAACAATAAAGCTGCCTGAAGGAACATGATGTCTATTTGGCCTTCACAATGATGACTGTTTTTTTTACTTCCCTCCATCCCTCCCTTCTCTTAACCCCCCGGTTCCTCCATCGCTCCTTCCTCCTATGCCCCTAGTTCCGAACTTCCCCCTTCACACTGACTATGTCTACTTCCTCTTTCTCATCCTCCCTCCCTCTTTTGCCCCCGGTTCACCCTCTGAGTCAGGCCCTTGCCGAACACTTAACACTGGCCATCGCAGTTAAACGAACCAGAACAAATCTCATCTACTCCCCACTACATGTCTTTTTCTCTGGCAAGGTCTTCTCTGCTCCATGCGCAGTGAACCAGAAACGGCCTGGAAGGTACGGTGAGTCAGGTATGGCTCTGTCCCCGCGAGGACAACAGCGGAAAAATCGCTCACTTCCCTGACCCAGCAAATGAAGTCAGAGGACGGTTGTTAGAGGTTAGTAAAGGGGCTAGTCAGCCTTGTGCGTGGGGGTCACTAACTATAATTAGATACTTTTATTTTTTAAATAATTTACCCCACCCCATTCGACCCCTCCCTCTCTTCCTTTTGTCAATCCCCCTTTTCCATCTGTCGTCTTTATCTGTCCGCCCATGGGAAAATTAGATTTTGTGTATGTAATCGTTTTAATGAAGGGAATGTAGCGTTGCCATTGAATCTGCATATCCTCGTTCCATAGCTCCCAGAGAAGTGCTAAGGAGCCTTGTAGCAGTGAGAGACCTTTAGCACAAGACAGGGGGAGGCCAAATGAGCAGCGCAGAGCGCAGCAGGGAAAAGACGGTGGGCCCAAACTGTCCCCTCAGGCCCAGGGGCTGACGCGATACATATGGAGCTGTCCTTCCTCTTCCATCTCTTTAACTGTCGCTCTGCCAGTCTGTAAAAAGGCGAACGGTAGTAGGTTCTTATAAGTACAGGATTTATCATTTTATTTCATTAATGATAATTTCATTTAATTGAGTTGCCATTGTGTTTTTCATAAAGAGAGGAGGCGTTTTCGATTGCTGTGTAAGGAATATCGAGGGAGGGTGGAGACTAGAATGTTTTCTTTCTCACACATTTAGAATTACCCAGAGTTCAAACAACTAATCCTGCATTAAATTGGTTTGTGAGTACCTTTTGTTTGAGACCCCTGCTGTAAGGTGAAAAGCACCAGGAATTCCTCAACTCTTCCATTAAAGCAGTTAAACAGGGTTTATCATTGGTCTGCTAGGGCACAATGTCAAGGTGGTATCTACAGAGGGTTATAGAGGTCACGGGTTGCCATGGAGATGTCCGTGACCTCAGGGATAGGGGGGGGGGGTACATTATGAAGGGGTCATGGCCGAGTCAGAAGATGTGATGTCATACCTAACGCAGAGCAGAGAGAGTGAATGATGGAGAGATGTGAGTAAGTAGTAACTCACACTCCACTCCAAACACACCAAAACAATGCTCATCACAGTCATGCTACTTTAAACATCTGCTGTTGTAAAGTGTTGTAGACTAGACTCTAGAGTGACTAATTTCATGTTGGTCCACATTATGTTCTTGGCCAACTGCCAGTCATAGAGTAATGGTAGCCTAGTATCAATTTATGCATGTAGGCTTACAATTGTATTTACAGGTACATCATTCTGGATGAATTTGTTTCAAGTTGTTTAGGAAGTTAGGAACTGCTTTTAGTTTGTTTGTAGTATCCTAGTGTGATATCCTAGTGTGTGAATTCAGAAAGTATTCATACCCCTTGACTTATTACACATTTTGTTGTTACTGCCTGAATTCAAAATGGATTAAACATATTTTTTCCTCATCCATCTACACACAATACTGCATAATGACAAAGTGAAATTATGTTTTTTGACACTTTTGCTAATTTTTTGAAAATGAAATACAGAAATGTGTCATTTAGAAGTATTCTCACCCCTGAGTCAATACTTTGTAGAAGCACCTTTGGCAGAAATTTATAGCTTTGAGTCATCTTGCGTATGTCTGTATCAGCTTTGCACATCTGTATTTGGGGATTTTCTCCTATTCTTCCTTGCAGATTGTCTCGGCTGTGAACAGCCATCTTCATGTCTTTCCACATATTTTCAATGGGATTCAAGTCTGAGCTTTAGCTGGGCCACTCAAGGACTTTCACATTATTGTTCCGAAGCCAGTCCAACGTTGCTTTGGCTGTATGCTCATTGTCACATTATTGTTCCGAAGCCAGTCCAACGTTGCTTTGGCTGTATGCTCATTGTCAATGTCCTGTTGGAATGCAAATCTTAGCCCCAGTCTGTCGTTAGCACTCTGAAGCAGGTTCTCATCAAGGATTGGCCTGTATTTGGCTCCTTTCATTGTTTCCTCTATCCTTACCAGTCTCCCAATCTCTACTGCTGAAAGCATCATCATAGCACGATGCTGCCACCACCAAGCTTCACGGTAGGGATGGTGTTTAGCGGGTGATGACCTGTGCCTGGTTTACTCCAGACAGCACTTTGCATTCAGGCCAAAGAGTTCCATTTTTGTCTCATCAGACCACAGAATCTTTTTCCTTATGATCGCAGTCTTTCACTTGCCTTTTTGCAAACTCCAGAAATGCTTTCATGTGCCTTTTTGTCAGGAGTGGCTTCTGTCTGGCCTCTGTCCCATAAAGCCCAGATTGGTGAAGTGCTGTAGGGACTTTTCCATTTCCCACTGACGGAGACAACTGTGCTCTCGGAAACTTTCAACACTCCAGAAATAGTTTTATACCCTTCCTCAGATATGTGCCTCATCACAATTCTATCTTGGAGATCTACGGACAGTTCCTTGGACTTCATGATATAGTTTCTGCTCTGACATGCACTGTCCACACTGGGACCTTATATAGACAGGTGTGTTTCTTTCTAAATCATGTCCAAACAATTGAATTGGCCACAGGTGGACTCCAATCAAGTTGTAGTGATGTTTCAAGGATGATCAAATGATTTTTAAGATGTTTTTTATTTCACCTTTATTTAACCAGGTAGGCTAGTTGAGAACAAGTTCTCATTTACAACTGCGACCTGGCCAAAATAAAGCAAAGCAGTGCGACACAAACAACAACACAGTTACACATGGAATAAACAAACATATAGTCAATAACACAATAGAAAAAAAGTCTACATACAGTGTGTGCAACTGAGGTAAGATAAGGGAGGTAAGGCAATAAATAGGCCATAGTGACGAAATAATTGCAATTTAGCAATTAACACTGGAGTGATAGAAGTGCAGAAGATGAATGTGCAAGTAAAGATACTGGGGTGCAAAGGAGAAGAAAAAAAACAGTATGGGGATGAAGTAGTTGGATGGGCTATTTACAGATGGGCTATGTACAGGTGCTGTGATCTGTGAGCTGCTCTGACAGCTGGTGCTTAAAGTTAGTGAGGGAGATATGAGGCTCCGGCTTCAGGGGTTTAATGTGAGTCTGGAAGGAGAGTTTACAGTCTAACCAGATACCTAGGTATTTGTAGTTGTCCACATATTCTAAGTCAGAACCGTCCAGAGTAGTGGACGGGCAGGCAGGTGCTGGTAGCGATCTGTTGAAGAGCATGCATTTAGTTTTACTTGCATTTAAGAGCAGTTAGAGGCCACGGAAGGAGAATTGTATAGCGTTGAAGCTCGTCTGGAGGTTAGGTAACACAGTGTCCAAAGAAGGGCCAGAAGTATACAGAATGGTATCGTCTGCGTAGAGGTGGATTAGAGAATCACCAGCAGCAAGAGCGACATCATTGATGTATACAGAGAAAACAGTCGGCCCGAGAATTGAACCCTGTGGCACCCCTATAGAGACTGCCAGGGGTCCGGACAACAGGCCCTCCGTTTTGACACACTGAACTCTGTCTGAGAAGTAGTTGGTGAACCAGACAAGGCAGTCATTTGAGAAACCAAAGCTGTTGAGTCTGCCGAAAATAATGTGGTGATTGACAGAGTGGAAAGCCAGGTCTATGAATACAGCTGCACAGTATTGTCTGTTATCGATGGAGGTTATGATATCGTTTAGGACCTTGAGCGTGGCTGAGGTGCACTCAGAACAGCTTGGAAACCAGATTGCATAGCGGAGAAGGTGTGGTGAGATTCTAAATGGTCAGTGATCTATTTGTTAACTTGGCTTTCGAAGACCTTGGAAAGGCAGGGTAGGATAGATATAGGTCTGTAGCAGTTTGGGTCTAGAGTGTCTCCCCCTTTTGAAGAGGGGATGACCGCGACAGCTTTCCAATCTTTGGGGATCTCAGATCATACGAAAGAAGGATTGAACAGACTAGTAATAGGGGTTGCAACAATTTCGACTGATAATTTTAGAACGAGAGGGTCCAGATTGTCTAGCCCTGCTGATTTGTAGGGGTCCAGATTTTGCAGCTCTTTCAGAACATCAGCTATCTGGATTTGGGTGAAGGAGAAATGGGGGAGGCTTGGGCAAGTTGCTGTGCTGGGTGCAGGAGTGTTGACTAGGGTAGGTGTGGCCAGGTGGAAAGCATGGCCAGTCATAGAAAAGTGCTTATTGAAATATTTATCGGTGGTGACTTATCGGTGGTGACAGTGTTTCCTAGGTTCAGTGCAGTGGGCAGCTGGGAGGAGGTGCTCTTATTCTCCATGGACTTTACAGTGTCCCATAACTTTTTGGAATTTGTGCTGCAGGATGCAAATTTCTGTTTGAAAAAGCTAGCCTTTGCTTTCCTAATTGCCTATGTATATTGGTTCCTAATTTCCCTGAAAAGTTGCATATGGCGGGGGCTATTCGATTGCTAATGCAGTACACCACATTATGTTTTTGTGCTGGTCAAGGGCAGTCAGGTCTGGAGTGAACCACGGGCTATATCTGTTCCTGGTCCTAAAATTGTTTAATGGGGCATGCTTATTTAAGATTGTGAGGAAAGCACTTTTAAGAATAACCAGACATCTTCTACTGACGGAATGAGGTCAATATCCTTCCAGGATACCCAGGCCAGGTCGATTAGAAAGGCCTGCTTGCTGAAGTGTTTTAGGGAGCGTTTGACAGTGATGAGGGGTGGTCGTTTGACCGCAGACCCATTACGGACGCAAGCAATGAGGCAGTGATCGCTGAGATCCTGGTTGAAGACACCAGAGGTATATTTGGAGGGCAGATTGATTAGGATGATATCTATGAGGGTGCCTGTGTTTACAGATTTGGGGTTGTACCTGGTAGGTTCATTGATAATTTGTGTGAAATTGAGGGCATCAAGCTTAGATTGTAGGATGGCTGGGGTGTTAAACATGTCCCAGTTTAAGTCACCTAACAGCACGAGCTCTGAAGATAGATGGGGGCAATCAATTCACATATGGTGTCCGGGGCACAGCTGGGGGCAGAAGGTGGTCTTTCGCTAGCGGCAACGGTGAGAGACTTGTTTGGATATTGGATGCACCTGAGCTCAATTTGGAGTGTCATAGCAAAGGGGTGTGAATACTTAAGTAAATTAGATATTTCTGTGCAAAAATAAAATAAAACATGTTTTCACTTCGTCATTATGGGATATTGTGTGCAGATGGGTGTGAAAAACATCTATTTCATCCATTTTGAAATCAGGCTGTAACACAAAATGTGAAATAAGTCAAGGGGTATAAATACTTTTTGAAGGCACTGTAAATATTTTCCAATCATATACTTGTGTATTTGGTCTTAGTACTAGAGACGGTTCATCTTTAGAGAAATAGCAGAAGTGAATGTGAGGTGGGGGGTACTGGTCTGGGTGTGGCTGGATGGATGGAGCTATAGTACACCATATCTTCATTTCCTAGAATGGTGGAGTTGACCTGTGTGGCAAGAAGACAGGAAAACCTCTCAACACCAGCACACAAAAATACTCTGGTAAAACTAACTCTCACAAACAGTTATGGCCCTAATTAAAAGTATTTCTATTATTTTACTACTGTCATATTCCTGCATCTTTGAATAAATGGAATTAAATGAATGATAAATACCCATTGATTCTTGAAGTATATAACTTAAAATTGCCTCTTGAGTTCAGTTCAGCTGTCATACCACATCAGAACCCAAAATATAAGCGTGTTTTACCCAAGTGTTTGTAAACAACCTAAATGTAAACAAACACGGTATAGCCTCAAAACATGGTTAAAACTATAATGTTGATATCATGGAGGGTCAGTCCTTGCATCCATAGATTTGTCTATGAATTTTCGACTGGTTACATTTCTCCAGCCCTCCCTTAGCTTTTCAGCAAAAGAAGACCAGGGGAAACGATTTGTTATTGTTTAAATGTATTATTCCAGCTTTAAGGATTACTTTTAAATGTGAAAAAATGACAATTTGGAAATATATATATATATATATTTTTTAATGCTGTTAACCATTGCAGTACAATTACTTAGCATACGGTAACTTACGTCTGGCATGCGAGGGCTTGTACTTTGGTTTGGAGGTCAGTCACCCACAGACACAGGCAGTATTTCCTAGCAAGTGATTTGAATGGTAGATGGTGAAACATTAACCATGTACCCCATTGTGTGCATTCACAGAGGCTATATATACTCTTCAAGTAATAAGACTTAGAATACTCCAGTGATCAGAATCAAAAAGTGAAAGCAGTCATTTCCAGTAGCGCTCTAGAGTCTGACAACCTAAACAACTCCACATCCCCAGGCAGTCCCATTTCAAAGAAATGGTGTGTGTTGGTGAGAGTGTGTGTGTGTGTGTGTGTTTATAAAGACACTTTGTCATTTGTTTGACAGTGAAAACCTACATAATTGCATAGGAAATGCATAAACATTTATCTTACAAAGTAAGAGGATGGGCTTTTAAAAAGAGAGAGAGGACACACTGTCTGTGTGTGTGATGGTGTGAGTTTAGCCGAAACTGTGTGGGCGACATGCTGCATTCAGATGCAGGGCTGATCATCATTTAGAATCAGCAACTGCCCCTGATGCTTCCAGGAAATTAAGCAATGAAGAGAAGTGTGTGTGTGTGTGTGTGTGTGTGTGTGTGTGTGATGATTGACATGATGATATGGTATATGCAATCAACTTTCTCTTCTATCAGCAACTGCTGTTGATTTATTTATTTTTATCTTTATTTAACTAGGCAAGTCAGTTAAGAACAAATTCTTATTTTCAATGACGGCCTAGGAACAGTGGGTTAACTGCCTGTTCAGGGGCAGAACAACAGATGTTTACCATGTCAGCTCGGGGATTCGATCTTGTAACCTTTCGATTACTTGGGGCGGCAGGGTAGCCTAGTGGTTAGAGCGTTGGACTAGTAATCGGAAGGTTGCAAGTTCAAATCCCCGAGCTGACAAGGTAAACATCTGTCGTTCTGCCCCTGAACAGGCAGTTAACCCACTGTTCCTAGGCCGTCATTGAAAATAAGAGTTTGTTCTTAACTGACTTGCCTAGTTAAATAAAGGTATAAAAAAAAATCTAAGTTGTCCAATGCTCTCACCACTAGACTACCTACTCTAACCACTATGCCACACTAATGCCAACCAATCCCTTCCTTCCTGTTTATTTACCCACATAGTCTGTGTTCATAAGCATTGATTGCTACTTATCAGAATTATACAGCAGGCTACCAGTCAGTTGAAATCTGCCATCTCAGAAAGTCACACTTGCAACTGTTATACGCGGGATGGATAACATACTTTAAAAAACCCACAAAAAACAGTTCCATGGAAGTATGGGACCGTAGTACATATAGACACTTCCACTCATAAAGGCCCTCTGTGCACCCCAGTGACTCACGGATTCACACGCCCCCAAATAAACATGACACACACTTTTCGGTCACACATCAAATGCTCTGTGCCTGGCTGTGCAGACCCCTGAGCTCGGTCTACTTTCCCCTGAATCCCCTGACAAGCAGAGGGGAGAAAACACACCGTCACTGCTAGGCATGGTGAAGCATGTGTGGCTTTCTTTTTCAGAAAATCGGCAGCAGATTTGTCACTCTCACTCTTTCTCTCTTTTCTTTCTCTCTCTTCTTTCTCTCTCTCTTCTTTTACACCCTTACTTTTCACTGAAAGAGAAAGCTTATTTGCACTTATTTTTTCTAAGCAACACTTTGTGCAACACACATGATGATGTACCTGAACAGTCATAAACACCCATTCTCAGAACTCGACTAGCAGTGATGAATTTAGAGAAAAAAAGCCAAAGGATTCTGAAGGATATTTTCACTGTTGACAGTATTGTTCGTGCCATGATATTAAATGTATACTTAATCAGTCTGTTGTACTCTAGGTGTTTTCTGGGTCATCAGCACAAACTAGCAGTAGTGACAATGCTAATTGTCAGGTAGTGGTAGCCGAGACAGGCGTAGCCTAGTTACCAACCACCAGCAGACTGGGAGAGGCCGAGCAACGGACCTCAACAACACCAGTACTGGTGCGACTGAAACTTCTCAGCCAGTAAGACAGAGAGAGAAAAGCTGCATGCTTTTAGTCAGGGAGCTCAGCCGCGACCACAGACGACTCAATTCTGCTCGGCAGTGAAACTGTTAAACTTTCATTCTGTCCGGCAGCAAAACGGTTAAACTGAGTTATATCATTTTTTTTAGAAATCTCCCCCAGCTGTGCAGCTGACTTGGTAGTCCTGGTGGCTGAGGCCTAGAAATTAGTCTTATCATTCAATCAGGAGAGTGGTTGTATGTGAAATATCTTTGCTTCCTAAGTCTTCACCTGTTATGGTGGAAATGTTTTAACTATTCTTCTTGACATTATCTCCATGAAGTGGAAAGGTGATGATCCTAACAGTGTTTTGACTGTATCTCCATTAAGTGGAAAGGTGATGATCCTAACACTGTTTTGACTGTATCTCCATTAAGTGGAAAGGTGATGATCCCAACACTGTTTTGACTGTGTCTCCATTAAAGAAAGGTGATGATCCTAACAGTGTTTTGACTGTGTCTCCATTAAAGAAAGTTGATGATCCTAACAGTGTTTTGACTGTGTCTCCATTAAAGAAAGGTGATGATCCCAACACTGTTTTGACTGTATCTCCATTAAAGAAAGGTGATGATCCTAACATTGTTTTGACTGTGTCTCCATTAAAGAAAGGTGATGATCCTAACACTGTTTTGACTGTGTCTCCATTAAAGAAAGGTGATGATCCCAACACTGTTTTGACTGTATCTCCATTAAAGAAAGGTGATGATCCTAACAGTGTTTTGACTGTATCTCTATTAAAGAAAGGTGATGATCCTAACATAGTTTTGACTGTGTCTCCATTAAAGAAAGGTGATGATCCTAACACTGTTTTGACTGTGTCTTCATTAAAGAAAGGTGATGATCTTTACTATGCGTTCCAGCAGTGTGTTTGGTCTGCGCATGTGCTAGCACCAGCTGAGAGCCTCCCTCTGTAGCGCCAGTGAAGTGGGTTCAGAAAATCGAAAAAGTATGCATGTTAGAAATAGTTTTCACATACAAACTTCAGATGCCCGAACTCAGAATTTAATTGGCTTCCCAAAAATAATATGGTCACTTTGATAAAATGTTTATTTTGATTGCCGATTCTTCTGCATTTATCAAATCCCACCAGTAGCCTGATTTCAGTAATTGTATTACTGTGTCCATGTAAACGTACCCATAGTTGTCACACACACACACACACACACACACACACACACACACACACACCCCTGCCATAAAGAGAAAACACAACAGACTCCCCCTCCTCCATCCCTCTTCGTTCTGTATCTGTAAGTGCCTGTGTCGACAAGCCACATCAGAGCGCCGAGCTCTAACGAGGCCTAACGAGCACCTGTGTAATTCACCAATTATAATCAGTCTAATGGCTCGGCTCTAAGCGGAACCCCCCCCCTCCCCTCTACACACACACACCGCCTCCTCCCCTCACCTTCTCCTTTCCACAGGCGAGAGAGGGAGCAGCACACGTTCTGTTTTTATAGACTGGGAGCCAGTGGGAGGGGGGCAGATGCTTTGACTCCAGGGTTGTGTGTCCCGAATGGGGATACAGAGGGAAGGATTTGGGGTTGGTTGGATGAGCAGAATGATATTGCACGTGTATAAACAACTTAACATCAAGTTGAAGAGGTAAGACATCGGTCACACTCAGCCTCATAGACACACAACCCAGACGGATTTGATTTCCGGTTTATGATCAATAAAAAGCCCTCGAACAGTTCCTTCATCAGGGCTG
The DNA here is from genome assembly GCF_002021735.2 of Oncorhynchus kisutch. Lineage (NCBI taxonomy): Eukaryota > Metazoa > Chordata > Actinopteri > Salmoniformes > Salmonidae > Oncorhynchus > Oncorhynchus kisutch. The sequence goes on along the minus strand of NC_034174.2, from coordinate 72,765,915 downwards.
AATGACACTACGCTTCTCATTCATAATTCACCAAAAACACAGTTCGCCACAAACCTCACTTCCTGTGTGAAATGCAGCAGGAAATGGTTTATTTCCTGTAGTGGAGTGCACAGGTTAGTGAGGCGGGGGGTTGGTGTGTGTGTGTGTGTGTGTGTGTGTGTCGGTGTGCGTATCCGTACGTACATGTCTTTGTGTGTGTGTGTGTGTGTGTTCAGCCATGTACGTGTAATATTAACATGGACACACACGTCATACAATAACAGTAAGGACAATGCTTCTAAGCTCATTAATCATGAACTATGTTAATCATTACCCCTTAAAATGAACGAAGCATTAGAGTGCCAAGCCTGAGTGTTAATAAACAGTAGAAAGTCCAGAGGGAGTTCAAGTCACAAAATGCAAGAGAGGTAGTAAACCATTTGATAGAACTATTTGAATAGCGTGGCTGTTACCATAATGTCTACGGACACAGCAGGTGGGTGGTTAGTCACGAGGGTGTGTGTCTTGCCAGATCCTCGAAATGACGTCAAGACAACACAAGGTGTTAAGCAATCCGAAAATCAAACTGACACATTCACTCAACACCGGGACCTTCAGAATTCTCTGTGTGATTATCACCTTGTACTGTAGATAAACCCAGTCTGATGTCTCCTGTTCCCAGTGTCTGGGGTCCTCAGGGGCCACGCTCACTCCCTAGGGGCCTGTTACACTCCCTAGGGGCCTGCTGTGGCTTCGTTCCAGTGTCTATACTAGCGTACTACTTAGTATGAAGCAATGTAATGGCCATGGATTCTAACTAAATAAGTGGCTAGTATGGATATTGGAACCTAGCCAACGTCTCTTGTTACCAGTGTTTGGGGCCTCAAAGGCCACACTCAATCCCTCTCACTTTCTGGTACCACAGCTCACCTTGGCTATGGTGTTGTAGAGTGGTGGCCGGCACTCTTAAGCCTCTTCATGTTGAATGAGAAAAAGAAAGTCATGATATGACGATATGGATTAAGTTCAACTCATTATAGCGATAGAAATGCAATGCCAGTGTCCTGATGTTCTGGTATTTGACACACCCATGCCGTGTAAGGTGTGTATCTCTACAGCCATGAGCCTTCATGGGTCTACTTGTAGTAGTGATGCATCCCTAGACTGTGTAACCCCCTACGCCAACGGGGATATGACCAATATAGATCCGTTGTCAAGGAAACAACCAAAAGCCAATCAAAGCGGTGTGTGGAGAAATGGCAACGAATACATCAAAAGAGCGAAGACCAAAAAAAAGAAAGATCACGACATGCACGCAGTTTCTCTCCTGGATTTACATTGTGCGCGTAGAAATGGAGGGCTACAGACACTCATATGTAAATGCTTTTCTGAGTGTGTGTGAGTCTGGGAATAGCTTCGTTCTGACGCGTGGATGTTCGCAGTACACACACAGACCAGCTGAAACACTATCGCACTGTAGCTCCCTCTCTCTCCCTCTCTCACCATCTCTGTGTTACGACATCAATCTGTCCTCTCTCCCTCTCTCACCATCTCTCTCTCTCTCTCTCTCTCTCGTTCTTCTTCTCAATATATTTCCTCTATCTATCTCTATTTATCTCTCTATCTCTTTCTAGCCACCCTTGTCTTTAAATCTCTCTCTTCTCACCTTCTCTCTCTTCTCTTTTTCTATCTCTCCACTCTTTCTCTCTATGAAGGAATGGCGAAAGCATTGCTGTGTATTACGTTGTGGGTCTTCTATAGGAAACAACCTGATAAAACCATCATTGTGATTCCTAGGTTTGACTTGCCCTGAGAGCTCACTTTAGACATCCAGTCAGACCGTTTGTTTGTGTTGCTACTGGTAGCAACGCCACTTTAATGGTCCACGTGAGCTTTTTTTTCTATGGCTACAGAATAAGATGTGGGGGCAATGACATCACTGTGTTGTTTAATAGTTAAATGATTAATTGTTACCCAGCATTCCACCACATGAAGAAAGGGGAAGGAGGGGTGAGTAAGGGGGGGGAGGGGTGTCTCCTCTGGCACCTGGAGTGGAACTTCCAGCCAAAATCAGTTGTTCCCCCTTGCCTCCTCTCTTTGACCCCCCTCTTCTCCCCTTCCTCCCCTCTGCTCAGAAAGCGTAGGAGGGTATCTAATGCAAAGCCAAATTCCCCAGTGGTCACCATCATCAAAACATGATAACTTCAGTGAGGGAGATGGAGGGCTGCAACTAATAATACAGCTCGTTTTCTGTAAGAGGCTGGTTGTTTGGCATTTTGGAAGCACAGTGTGTGTGTGTGTGTGTGTGTGTGTGTGTGTGTGTGTGTGTGTGTATGTATGTGTGTGTGTGTGTATGTATGTGTGTGTGTGTGTGTGTGTGTGTGTGTGTGTGTGTGTGTGTGTGTGTGTGTGTGTGTGTGTGTGTGTGTGTGTGTGTGTGTGTGTTTGAGCGCACATGTTTTACTATACTTGTAAATACCAGAAGTCCTCACAAGAACAGCAAACCCACGTAAATTCAGAGAAGTGAGGACATTTTTCCAGTCCTCACTTGTAAAAAGGCTATTTTAGGTTTAGGGTTAGGTTTAGAGTTAGGAGTTAAGGTTAAAGTTAAGGCTAGGGTTAAGGTTAGGGTTAGCGCTTGGGAAAAATACTAGAAATCATGGTGAATAACAATCTAACACAGGATGCAGTCGAAATAGCAATAGCCTTCAATTCCTACTTTATTGACTCTGTCAGGGTACTGACACAGAACCCCTCCACTTGTTTCTTGGGCTCAGTGCTAGTGAATGACACTCAACCTGTCTTCATCATAAGGGAGGTTTCTGAGTCAAAGGTGAACAAGGTGATTAGCTCACTAAAGAACTCTAAAGCCAAAGATGTGTTTGGGATGGACTCTACCTTTCTTAAAAACTACAAAGAGTCACTCATTGGCCCCATTACTAAGGTCACCAACACATCTATTGGTCTCGGTGTGTTTCCAAGGGTATGGAAGTCGGCCATAATAACGGCCATCTTTAAATCAGGCGACCCTGCTAACGTGAGTAACTACAGGCTCATTAGTATATTACCTGTGGTGTCAAAGGTTGTTGAAAAGTGTGTAGCAGAACAACTGATTGCCCACCTCAACAACAGCCCCTTCACATTACACTCCATGCAGTTTGGCTTCAGAGCGAAACACTCCACAGAAACGGCCAACTGCTTTCTTCTGGAAAATGTGAAGTCCAAGATGGACAAAGGGGGTGCTGTTGGGGCTGTGTTTCTGGACCTAAGGAAGGCTTTTGATACTGTTAACCATGAGATTCTCATCACAAAATTGTCCAAGTTCAACTTTTCCCCTGATGCCTTGAGATGGATGAAATCATACCTTGAAGGCAGAACTCAGTGTGTCAGAGTGAGCAATGAGCTGTCGCCCCGTTTTTAACAAATCAAAAACTGAAAAATTGGGCGTGCAAAATTATTCAGCCCCCTTAAGTTAATACTTTGTAGCGCCACCTTTTGCTGCGATTACAGCTGTAAGTCGCTTGGGGTATGTCTCTATCAGTTTTGCACATCGAGAGACAGAAATTTTTTCCCATTCCTCCTTGCAAAACAGCTCGAGCTCAGTGAGGTTGGATGGAGAGCATTTGTGAACAGCAGTTTTCAGTTCTTTCCACAGATTCTCGATTGGATTCAGGTCTGGACTTTGACTTGGCCATTCTAACACCTGGATATGTTTATTTTTGAACCATTCCATTGTAGATTTTGCGTTATGTTTTGGATCATTGTCTTGTTGGAAGACAAATCTCCGTCCCAGTCTCAGGTCTTTTGCAGACTCCATCAGGTTTTCTTCCAGAATGGTCCTGTATTTGGCTCCATCCATCTTCCCATCAATTTTAACCATCCTCCCTGTCCCTGCTGAAGAAAGCAGGCCCAAACCATGATGCTGCCACCACCATGTTTGACAGTGGGGATGGTGTGTTCAGGGTGATGAGCTGTGTTGCTTTTACGCCAAACATAACATTTTGCATTGTTGCCAAAAAGTTCAATTTTGGTTTCATCTGACCAGAGCACCTTCTTCCACATGTTTGGTGTGTCTCCCAGGTGGCTTGTGGCAAACTTTAAACAACACTTTTTATGGATATCTTTAAGAAATGGCTTTCTTCTTGCCACTCTTCCATAAAGGCCAGATTTGTGCAATATACGACTGATTGTTGTCCTATGGACAGAGTCTCCCACCTCAGCTGTAGATCTCTGCAGTTCATCCAGAGTGATCATGGGCCTCTTGGCTGCATCTCTGATCAGTCTTCTCCTTGTATGAGCTGAAAGTTTAGAGGGACGGCCAGGTCTTGGTAGATTTGCAGTGGTCTGATACTCCTTCCATTTCAATATTATCGCTTGCACAGTGCTCCTTGGGATGTTTAAAGCTTGGGAAATCTTGTTGTATCCAAATCCGGCTTTAAACTTCTTCACAACCTGCCTGGTGTGTTCCTTGTTCTTCATGATGCTCTCTGCGCTTTTAACGGACCTCTGAGACTATCACAGTGCAGGTGCATTTATACGGAGACTTGATTACACACAGGTGGATTGTATTTATCATCATTAGTCATTTAGGTCAACATTGGATCATTCAGAGATCCTCACTGAACTTCTGGAGAGAGTTTGCTGCACTGAAAGTAAAGGGGCTGAATAATTTTGCACGCCCAATTTTTCAGTTTTTGATTTGTTAAAAAAGTTTGAAATATCCAATAAATGTCGTTCCACTTCATGATTGTGTCCCACTTGTTGTTGATTCTTCACAAAAAATACAGTTTTATATCTTTATGTTTGAAGCCTGAAATGTGGCAAAAGGTCGCAAAGTTCAAGGGGGCCGAATACTTTCGCAAGGCACTGTATGTGCATGCAAAGAGCAAACAACAAGCTGCACAAGAACTCACTACTGTAATGGTCCAGGTTACAAAGTGGCTCAGTGACTCGTGTTTGCATCTCAATGTGAAAAAAACTGTTTGCATGTTCTTCACAAAGAGGGCAACAGATGCTACTGAGCCAGATGTCTATGTGTCAGGGGAGAAGCTCCAGGTGGTATCCGATTTTAAGTACCTTGGCATCATACTTGATTCCAACCTCTCTTTTAAAAAGCATGTGAAAAAGGTAATTCAAATAACCAAATTCAACCTAGCTAATTTCCGATTTATACGAAATTGTTTGACTACAGAGGTAGCAAAACTGTACTTCAAATCTATGATACTCCCCCACTTAACATACTGCTTGACTAGTTGGGCCCAAGCTTGCTGTACAACATTAAAACCTATTCAGTCTGTCTACAAACAGGCTCTCAAAGTGCTTGATAGGAAGCCCAATAGCCATCATCATTGTCACATCCTTAGAAAGCATGAGCTCTTGAGTTGGGAAAATCTTGTGCAATACACCGACGCATGTCTTGTATTCAAGATCCTTAATGGCCTGGCTCCCCCTCCACTCAATATTTTTGTTAAACAGAAAACCCAGACATATGGCAGCAGATCCACAAGGTCTGCCATGAGAGGTGACTGTATAGTTCCCCTAAGGAAAAGCCACTTTAGGTAAATCTGCATTCTCTGTGAGAGCTTCCCATGTCTGGAATACACTGCCATCAGACACACATAACTGCACCACATTTCACACTTTCACAAAATGCTTGAAGACATGGCTAAAGGTCAATCAGATTTGTGAACATGGTCCCTAGCTGTGTGTTGCCACTCTCCATGTTGTCTGTTGTCTGTAGCTTGTGAGGTGTGGAAACACTTTGTTGCTTTTATGAATTTTGGCTTGCTGCTTTTTGTTTTATGCTGCTCTGTCTGTATGCTACGTCTTGCTTGTCCTATGTTGCTCTGTCTGTATGCTATGTCTTGCTTGTCCTATGTTGCTATGTCTTGCTTGTTCTATGTTGCTATTGTCTATATTGTAATTGTTTTTAATAACCTGCCCAGGGACTGCGGTTGAAAATTAGCCGTTTGGCTAAAACCGGCACTTTTACTGAAATGTTGATTAATGTGCACTGTCCCTGTAAAAATAAAAATAAACTCAAAATAGGATTTTGAATGGGAATCAATTGCTGGTCCCCAAAAAGTCCTCACAAGTATAGTAAGACATAGCTGTGTGTGTGTGTGTGTGTGTGTTTGTTTGCACCTCTTACTAGACCTATGCGTGAGTCACACTGAGTCACAATTGTCCCCTTTGGGTGCATGGTTAGGGGTCTGGAGCTGCTGTGTGTGGGAGTGTGTGGGTGGGTGTGCAGGCAGGCACTAAGGTCCAGGCAGGGAGCTGTACAGACCTGTGGGATATCTCCATCATAGGAGGGGAATGTGTCTCAGTCTGGGTCTGTCTGAGTTTAGAACAGCATCTCTGTCTGGATAGAGACACAACCTACTGTATGTAACTATGAAGCCTAATAACCTACTGTATTGAACTATGAAGTCTAATAACCTATTGTATGTAACTATGAAGTCTAATAACCTAGTGCATGTAACTATGAAGTCTAATAACCTACTGTATGTAACTATGAAGTCTAATAATCTACTATGTGTAACTATGAAGTCTAATAACCTACTGTATATAACTATGAACTCTAAGGATCTACTGTATGTTTGTAAGTTTTCCTGACCCAGATAAAAGTTGTTCCTGGACTAAAAAACAGAGATTCTCCATTGAGTGTGTTTTTTACTCCAGTCCAGGATTAAACTTCATCTGTGTCTGAGAATCTGGCCCCAAGTGAACCTAAAGGTATCAGCTGGAGGACATTGGCCAGATGAGGGAGCTTGACATGTGATCATTAAAACCCAATGGGCGAGACATGGGGGAAGAACATAAATCTGCCTATAAAATCCTCTGAAAAGGAATGAGAGAGTGGAAAAAGAGATAGAGGGGGATGATCATGGGGAAACATTGAGCAGGGGAGGTACGGATGGATGGAAGGAGGAGTACATATTTCCTTTGGCAAGTCATAAATTGTATTTCAGACAGGCAGACACACACACACACACACACACACACACACACACACACACACACACACACACACACACACACACACACACACACACACACACACACACACACACACACACACACTCCAGTCCCTGGTCTTAATTATGAATAGAAATCATCATAACAATTTCTGTGATCTACCTGAAGCCCTCTGCGGAATCAGTCATATGCAGCTGGAGTTGTCTAATAGATCCCAGGTTCCGTTGACACCTCGCCAGAACCCTGACTGGGTTCCTTAACCGGTTCCCTATGTTGTGAATGTATGAAGTGGGTATATCAGCGGGACTTGACTAATCAGTGATTCAGGGAAGTGCGTGCGAGTTGGATGGGAAAAAACTATACATGATTGTTTGGGGGTTTGGATCTGTTTTGGGGTTCCAGTTATACTAGTCATGGGCACTCCGAGAGAGAGAGAAAGACTGTGTGTGTGTATGTGTGTGTGTGTGTATGTGTGTGTGTGTGTGTGTTAGCCTACTGAAGCGTATTCCCATAAGAGTGTCTTTTTTTGGCAGTTCCTTTCAGGTTCCGTTTACCGTAATGATTTTCCTGGCACCATTAAACTGTGGGGAAACAGAATAAGAAAAGAAAGGGTCAAGGACTGGAACTCTAAAGACAAAAACAATAGCAAATCTGCTGGGGCTCAGTGTGGGCTGGTTGATGTGTTTACTGTCGTCTGTGTGAGTAGCCTATTGGGATCAGATTATGTTTGTGAGAGTACATTGCTCTATTGATATGTTCTTAGCAATTGCTGAACTTGCCTATTGCAAGTGGTAATCCATCATCTGCCATGACATGTAGTGGTACACTTTGTTTGCATATCCTCATACCATGGGCGCTTCAAACTTACTTCTGCTTTGTAAATGATATATGATGTTGCCTAGTGAAGTTGACACTTATCTTGGGAGAGCACTTCAGAGCGGGCCAACAAAACATGGGATTTCGTTGGATCGTTGACAAAAACGACAGAAAAATCCAAACTCCACAGTGCAGCGCTATAGTCGGAGACGTAGTGGCAGTTGCACAATTCGCGGGATGGGAAGCGGACAGAATGCGAGAGAGGGCCGGCGACTACACTTGACTGGAGCCAGTAGAGCGGCTGAAGTTAAAAGCACCGCGCCGAGACGTTCAGAGCGGCCGCCTGATGAGAACAGGACCGTTTAAGACTGCTGCACTGTGACTCACGGCCCCCTTTCCCGGTTTTACGGGAAATGGAATGTGTTTTTTTTAGCTCGTTTATTTTTTTCTCCTCCACGGTAGAGTTCTAGAGGAGATGGGGAGGGTTAATGTTTGTGTGAGTGTGTGTCGATTCCCCTCAGGGTGCATAGGCGTAATTATCGCCTCAAGTCGACTTAAGAGTTGGCAAAGCAAAGTCAGACAGCAATGTGAGAGAGCACTGTTTCCCTCCTGTCCATAGCCAAAACATGAAGCTCAATGTTGATGAGGGTGGTGGCGGTGAAGGAAGACCTGGCTCTAGGTGATGGAAGCTTATTGATGATGATGATGATGATGATGATACATCTAGTTGACAATATTGAACTGAGGCTCGAGCAGATTTCAATTCAGGAGAATTCCTGAACAAGATTGTCAGTACTCACCATTAGCACATTATTAATGAATCTAAGCATGACAGATATGATGAAGCCTTTGTCAAGAGTTTGGAACCTTATCAATAAATAAAGTTATTGTGCCCTGTAGCTGTTGTCTCATAACTCAGACTCAACCAGCTAGCTTCACTACCACCTCAACACACCCAGACAGTCAGACAGACAGACAGACAGACAGGTAGTTGCTAGCTTCCTGCTTTGGAAACTCTTGGCCTATTTTTGTGGGTGGCTGTAGGCTTGAGTGGGGTTTTTCCAACCCGAGGTGGTTATTTTGGTCAGATAAATACAATGTTGTGGAGAGGGGTGATTCAGATGAGATCATCTCTTAGCTCCTCCTGAGGAGCTTGAAAACACACACACACACACACACACACACACACACACACACACACACACACACACACACACACACACACACACACACACACACACACACACACACACACACACACACACACACACACACACACACACACACACACACACACACACACACACACACACACACACACACACAGCAGCAAATCCAGCCCGAAAACAACAGCTAGCAGCAAGACAAGACAAGAACCAACATGGATTGAACCCGTGGAAAATAAAATGGAAATAAGGCATGTCCCCATCTAACCATCCCAGAACTAGACTGCCAGCCTGACCTGGGGCAAGGAACCTGGCAGGAACCGGTCCAAACACTCTGGGGTTGGAACAGTCATTGGCTAGAACAACGGCCTAGACTAGAACAGTGGAAAGGGTTGGTTAGTGGAACATGTCTTATAGCTGTACTGTCTGTTATAAGGCTTACCACAAACCAAAACTATAGGTCTGTAGTTAGTCACACGCAGGCACGTATGCAGTACACACGCACACGGACGCACACACACACACACACACACACACACACACACACACACACACACACACACACACACACACACACACACACACACACACACACACACACACACACACACACACACACACACACACACACACACACACACACACACACACCAGCTCATTCTGTGTTAAGGTTTGTTGACTGTATGTGGGAACACAAGGATCACATAAATCTCTAGCTCTACTTAGATCCTAATCCAATGGATTTCCATCTGACTGTGTGTGTGACTGTGAGGTCATGATATGTTTGGCTTCATTTATTGTGGATGGGATTTGTTTGATGCGTACGTGCATGCATGAGTCTGTGTTTTAGTTTTCTGAGAGTAGGAATGGGATAGGTAATTATGAGCTGTGGTTGTCTGCTATTGTGTATGAGAGAGAGAGACAGAGAGAGAGACAGAGAGAGAGAGAGAGAGAGAGAGAGTGAGAGAGAGTATTGCCATGTGGTGGTCTGCGGTGTGATGTCTTGCCAGGTGTGTTGCTAGTGGGGCTTGACATACAGGTATACACCACCTGCATGGCCTCTCTGTCTCAGACAACAACAGCTGCACACAGCAGGCCATTGTTTAAGTGTGTGTGTATGTGCACGTGGGTCTGTGTGTATTTGACTCTGTAAGAGAGTGTGTGTGCATGTACACATTAATGTGTTTTGTTACAGGGGGAGTGAACAGTGAAGCCCTCTTGCATCTGGACCTCAATAAGGGCGGTTGGAATGAGGTCCTCATAGCTGTTGATTTATATGACACGCTCTGTTACTTACATGACTGTGTGTTACACTCCTGTTGTTGACTGTGTTACTCTCCTGTAGTTGACTGTGTTACTCTCCTGTAGTTGACTGTGTTACTCTCCTGTAGTTGACTGTGTTACTCTCCTGTAGTTGACTGTGTTACACTCCTGTAGTTGACTGTGTTACACTCCTGTAGTTGACTGTGTTACTCTCCTGTAGTTGACTGTGTTACTCTCCGGTAGTTGACTGTTTTACTCTCCTGTAGTTGACTGTATTACACTCCTGTAGTTGACTGTGTTACACTCCTGTAGTCGACTGTGTTACTCTCCTGTAGTTGACTGTGTTACACTCCTGTAGTTGACTGTGTTACTCTCCTGTAGTTGACTGTGTTACTCTCCTGTAGTTAACTGTGTGTTACACTCCTGTAGTTGACTGTGTTACTCTCCTGTAGTTAACTGTGTGTTACACTCCTGTAGTTGACTGTGTTACTCTCCTGTAGTTAACTGTGTGTTACACTCCTGTAGTTGACTGTGTTACTCTCCTGTAGTTAACTGTGTGTTACACTCCTGTAGTTGACTGTGTGTTACACTCATGTGGTTGACTGTGTGTTACACTCCTGTAATTGACTGGGTGTTACACTCCTGTAGTTGACTGTGTGTTACTCTCCTGTAGTTGACTGTGTGTTACACTCCTGTAGTTAACTGTGTGTTTCACTCCTGTAGTTGACTGTGTGTTACTCTCCTGTAGTTAACTGTGTGTTACACTCCTGTAGTTGACTGTGTGTTACACTCCTGTGGTTGACTGTGTGTTACACTCCTGTAGTTGACTGTGTGTTGCTCACCTGTATTTGACTGTGTGTTACACTCCCATAGTTGACTGTGTGTTATTCTCCTGTAGTTGACTGTGTGTTACACTCCTGTAGTTGTCTGTGTTACTCTCCTGTGGTTAACTGTGTTTTACTCTCCTGTAGTTGACTGTGCGTTACACTCCTGTAGCTGTCTGTGTTACTCTCCTGTGGTTAACTGTGTGTTACGCTCCTGTAGTTGACTGTGTTTTACTCTCCTGTAGTTGACTGTGTGTTACGCTCCTGTAGTTGACTGTGTGTTACACTCCTGTAGTTAACTGTGTGTTACTCTCCTGTAGTTGACTGTGTGTTACTCTCCTGTAGTTGACTGTGCGTTACACTCCTGTAGTTGTCTGTGTTACTCTCCTGTGGTTAACTGTGTGTTACGCTCCTGTAGTTGACTGTGTTTTACTCTCCTGTAGTTGACTGTGTGTTACGCTCCTGTAGTTGACTGTGTGTTACACTCCTGTAGTTAACTGTGTGTTACTCTCCTGTAGTTGACTGTGTGTTACTCTCCTGTAGTTGACTGTGCGTTACACTCCTGTAGTTGTCTGTGTTACTCTCCTGTGGTTAACTGTGTGTTACACTCCTGTAGTTGACTGTGTGTTACACTCCTGTGGTTGACTGTGTGTTACACTCCTGTAGTTGACTGTATGTTGCTCACCTGTATTTGACTGTGTGTTACACTCCCATAGTTGACTGTGTGTTATTCTCCTGTAATTGACTGTGTGTTACACTCCTGTAGTTGTCTGTGTTACTCTCCTGTGGTTAACTGTGTTTTACTCTCCTGTAGTTGACTGTGCGTTACACTCCTGTAGCTGTCTGTGTTACTCTCCTGTGGTTAACTGTGTGTTACGCTCCTGTAGTTGACTGTGTTTTACTCTCCTGTAGTTGACTGTGTGTTACGCTCCTGTAGTTGACTGTGTGTTACACTCCTGTAGTTAACTGTGTGTTACTCTCCTGTAGTTGACTGTGTGTTACTCTCCTGTAGTTGACTGTGCGTTACACTCCTGTAGTTGTCTGTGTTACTCTCCTGTGGTTAACTGTGTGTTACGCTCCTGTAGTTGACTGTGTTTTACTCTCCTGTTGTTGACTGTGTGTTACGCTCCTGTAGTTGACTGTGTGTTACACTCCTGTAGTTAACTGTGTGTTACTCTCCTGTAGTTGACTGTGTGTTACTCTCCTGTAGTTGACTGTGCGTTACACTCCTGTAGTTGTCTGTGTTACTCTCCTGTGGTTAACTGTGTGTTACGCTCCTGTAGTTGACTGTGTGTTACACTCCTGTAGTTAACTGTGTGTTACTCTCCTGTAGTTGACTGTGTGTTACTCTCCTGTAGTTGACTGTGTGTTACGCTCCTGTAGTTGACTGTGTGTTACACTCCTGTAGTTAACTGTGTGTTACTCTCCTGTAGTTGACTGTGCGTTACACTCCTGTAGTTGTCTGTGTTACTCTCCTGTGGTTAACTGTGTGTTACACTCCTGTAGTTGACTGTGTGTTACACTCCTGTGGTTGACTGTGTGTTACTCTCCTGTAGTTGACTGTGTGTTACTCTCCTGTAGTTGACTGTGCGTTACACTCCTGTAGTTGTCTGTGTTACTCTCCTGTGGTTAACTGTGTGTTACACTCCTGTAGTTGACTGTGTGTTACACTCCTGTAGTTAACTGTGTGTTACTCTCCTGTAGTTGACTGTGTGTTACTCTCCTGTAGTTGACTGTGCGTTACACTCCTGTAGTTGTCTGTGTTACTCTCCTGTGGTTAACTGTGTGTTACACTCCTGTAGTTGACTGTGTGTTACACTCCTGTGGTTGACTGTGTGTTACACTCCTGTAGTTGACTGTATGTTGCTCACCTGTATTTGACTGTGTGTTACACTCCCATAGTTGACTGTGTGTTATTCTCCTGTAATTGACTGTGTGTTACACTCCTGTTGTTGACTGTGTTACTCTCCTGTAGTTGACTGTGTTACTCTCCTGTAGTTGACTGTGTTACTCTCCTGTAGTTGACTGTGTTACTCTCCTGTAGTTGACTGTGTTACACTCCTGTAGTTGACTGTGTTACACTCCTGTAGTTGACTGTATTACACTCCTGTAGTTGACTGTGTTACACTCCTGTAGTCGACTGTGTTACTCTCCTGTAGTTGACTGTGTTACACTCCTGTAGTTGACTGTGTTACTCTCCTGTAGTTGACTGTGTTACTCTCCTGTAGTTAACTGTGTGTTACACTCCTGTAGTTGACTGTGTTACTCTCCTGTAGTTAACTGTGTGTTACACTCCTGTAGTTGACTGTGTTACTCTCCTGTAGTTAACTGTGTGTTACACTCCTGTAGTTGACTGTGTTACTCTCCTGTAGTTAACTGTGTGTTACACTCCTGTAGTTGACTGTGTGTTACACTCATGTGGTTGACTGTGTGTTACACTCCTGTAATTGACTGGGTGTTACACTCCTGTAGTTGACTGTGTGTTACTCTCCTGTAGTTGACTGTGTGTTACACTCCTGTAGTTAACTGTGTGTTTCACTCCTGTAGTTGACTGTGTGTTACTCTCCTGTAGTTAACTGTGTGTTACACTCCTGTAGTTGACTGTGTGTTACACTCCTGTGGTTGACTGTGTGTTACACTCCTGTAGTTGACTGTGTGTTGCTCACCTGTATTTGACTGTGTGTTACACTCCCATAGTTGACTGTGTGTTATTCTCCTGTAGTTGACTGTGTGTTACACTCCTGTAGTTGTCTGTGTTACTCTCCTGTGGTTAACTGTGTTTTACTCTCCTGTAGTTGACTGTGCGTTACACTCCTGTAGCTGTCTGTGTTACTCTCCTGTGGTTAACTGTGTGTTACGCTCCTGTAGTTGACTGTGTTTTACTCTCCTGTAGTTGACTGTGTGTTACGCTCCTGTAGTTGACTGTGTGTTACACTCCTGTAGTTAACTGTGTGTTACTCTCCTGTAGTTGACTGTGTGTTACTCTCCTGTAGTTGACTGTGCGTTACACTCCTGTAGTTGTCTGTGTTACTCTCCTGTGGTTAACTGTGTGTTACGCTCCTGTAGTTGACTGTGTTTTACTCTCCTGTAGTTGACTGTGTGTTACGCTCCTGTAGTTGACTGTGTGTTACACTCCTGTAGTTAACTGTGTGTTACTCTCCTGTAGTTGACTGTGTGTTACTCTCCTGTAGTTGACTGTGCGTTACACTCCTGTAGTTGTCTGTGTTACTCTCCTGTGGTTAACTGTGTGTTACACTCCTGTAGTTGACTGTGTGTTACACTCCTGTGGTTGACTGTGTGTTACACTCCTGTAGTTGACTGTATGTTGCTCACCTGTATTTGACTGTGTGTTACACTCCCATAGTTGACTGTGTGTTATTCTCCTGTAATTGACTGTGTGTTACACTCCTGTAGTTGTCTGTGTTACTCTCCTGTGGTTAACTGTGTTTTACTCTCCTGTAGTTGACTGTGCGTTACACTCCTGTAGCTGTCTGTGTTACTCTCCTGTGGTTAACTGTGTGTTACGCTCCTGTAGTTGACTGTGTTTTACTCTCCTGTAGTTGACTGTGTGTTACGCTCCTGTAGTTGACTGTGTGTTACACTCCTGTAGTTAACTGTGTGTTACTCTCCTGTAGTTGACTGTGTGTTACTCTCCTGTAGTTGACTGTGCGTTACACTCCTGTAGTTGTCTGTGTTACTCTCCTGTGGTTAACTGTGTGTTACGCTCCTGTAGTTGACTGTGTTTTACTCTCCTGTTGTTGACTGTGTGTTACGCTCCTGTAGTTGACTGTGTGTTACACTCCTGTAGTTAACTGTGTGTTACTCTCCTGTAGTTGACTGTGTGTTACTCTCCTGTAGTTGACTGTGCGTTACACTCCTGTAGTTGTCTGTGTTACTCTCCTGTGGTTAACTGTGTGTTACGCTCCTGTAGTTGACTGTGTGTTACACTCCTGTAGTTAACTGTGTGTTACTCTCCTGTAGTTGACTGTGTGTTACTCTCCTGTAGTTGACTGTGTGTTACGCTCCTGTAGTTGACTGTGTGTTACACTCCTGTAGTTAACTGTGTGTTACTCTCCTGTAGTTGACTGTGCGTTACACTCCTGTAGTTGTCTGTGTTACTCTCCTGTGGTTAACTGTGTGTTACACTCCTGTAGTTGACTGTGTGTTACACTCCTGTGGTTGACTGTGTGTTACACTCCTGTAGTTGACTGTGTGTTGCTCACCTGTATTTGACTGTGTGTTACACTCCCATAGTTGACTGTGTGTTATTCTCCTGTAGTTGACTGTGTGTTACACTCCTGTAGTTGTCTGTGTTACTCTCCTGTGGTTAACTGTGTTTTACTCTCCTGTAGTTGACTGTGTGTTACACTCCTGTAGCTGTCTGTGTTACTCTCCTGTGGTTAACTGTGTGTTACGCTCCTGTAGTTGACTGTGTTTTACTCTCCTGTAGTTGACTGTGTGTTACGCTCCTGTAGTTGACTGTGTGTTACACTCCTGTAGTTAACTGTGTGTTACTCTCCTGTAGTTGACTGTGTGTTACTCTCCTGTAGTTGACTGTGCGTTACACTCCTGTAGTTGTCTGTGTTACTCTCCTGTGGTTAACTGTGTGTTACGCTCCTGTAGTTGACTGTGTTTTACTCTCCTGTAGTTGACTGTGTGTTACGCTCCTGTAGTTGACTGTGTGTTACACTCCTGTAGTTAACTGTGTGTTA
>NC_034174.2:72742674-72747674 GCF_002021735.2 Oncorhynchus kisutch | reverse complement strand
GTAGTTGTCTGTGTTACTCTCCTGTAGTTGACTGTGTGTTACACTCCTGTAGTTGACTGTGTGTTACACTCCTGTAGTTGACTGTGTGTTACACTCCTGTAGTTGACTGTGTGTTACACTCATGTGGTTGACTGTGTGTTACTCTCCTGTGGTTGACTGTGTGTTATTCTCCTGTTCATAAGGTTGTGTGTTTATGAAAGTGCATACGGTGCATGTGTGTGCACATGCTTGCAAGCATGTTCATGTGTATACGTACGTGAGTGTGTGTGTGGATTTATGTTTTTGGGTGTTAATGTTTGAATGAGTGTTTCTGTGTGTGTGTGTGTGTGTGTGTGTGCATTCGTAAGTGAGTATGTGTGCGTACCAGGGTGTGTGTGTGCTTACTTGAGTGAGTGTGTGCATATGTGAGTGAGTGTATGTGCATACCAGAGTGTGTGTGTGTGTGCATGTGTGTGTGTGTGTGTGTGTGTGTGTGTGTGTGTGTGTGTGTGTGTGTGTGTGTGTGTGTGTGTGTGTGTGTGTGTGTGTGTGTGTGTGTGTGTGTGTGAAAGAGTGTATGGGTGAATGTGTGTGTGTGTGTGTGTGTTTGTGTTTGTGTGTCTGTGTGTGTGTGTGAGTGAGTGTCTGAGTGAATGTCTGAGTGTGAGTGAATGAGTGAGTCAGTGAGTGAATGTGTGAGTGAGTGAGTGAGTGAGTGAGTGTCTGAGTGTCTGAGTGAGTGAGTGAGTGAGTGTCTGAGTGAGTGAGTGAGTGAGTCAGTGAGTGAGTGAGTGAGTGAGTGAGTGAGTGTATGTGCATACCAGAGTGTGTGTGTGCATATGTGAGTGAGTGAGTGAGTAAGTGAGTGAGTTTGTGTGCATACCAGAGTTTGTGTTTGCATACGTCAGTGAGTGAGAGTCTGAGTGTCTGAATGTCTGCGTGAGTGAATGTGTGTGTGTGTGTGGGTGTCTGAGTGAGTGAATGAGTGAGTGAGGGAATAAGTGAGTGTGTGAGTGAGTGAGTGATCGAGTGTGTGAGTGAGTGTCTGAGTGAGTGTCTGAGTGAGTGTGTGAGTGAGTGAGTGTGTGAGTGTGTGAGTGAGTGAGTGAGTGAGTGAGTGTGCATACCAGAGTATGTGTTTGCATACGTGAGTGAGTGAGAGTCTGCTTGAGTGAATGTGTGTGTGTGTGTGTGTGTTTGTGAGAGCGAGTGTCTGAGTAAGTGAATGAGTAAGTGAGTATGTGTGAGTGAGTGAGTGTGTGAGTGTGTGAGTGTGTGAATGTGTGAGTGAGTGAGTGAGTGAGTAGGTGAGTGTGTGAGTGAGTGAGTAGGTGAGTGTGTGAGTGAGTGAGTGACTGAGTGAGTGACTGTGTGAGTGAGTGAGTGATTGTATTGTTCCAGATGAACCAAGTGTACAACAGCCACGCAAATTACTGTCATCACTTTCAGTTCAGCAGGTTCATACACCCACCCACACCTGGGGACCTGTTTATTGAGCAATATCACTGTGAAGGAAGGTATGTGTGTGTGTGTGTGTGTGTGTGTGTGTGTGTGTGTGTGTGTGTGTGTGTGTGTGTGTTGTGTGTGTGTGTTGTGTGTGTGTGTGTGTGTGTACAGACTGTGTTGTAATGAACAATGCCACACCCTTCCATCCATTCTTTAAAGAGACATTTGATTGACACATCCTGGTACTTCCGCTCTGGGCGCAATACAGTGCAATTTGTAGGACTGTTTTACTAATAAAATGTTGGAATGTGTTTATGAGAATCTTTAACATGTGACGTTACTGTTACTGAATTATGGTGACTAGATATTGGGTAGATAACTCTAACCAATTGGCTCTAAATGTAAGTGATGCAGATATGTTGGCTTTGACTATACCTTTTCTAGAAATGTATCGTCAAGTCCAGTCTAGTCACAGGAAGGGAATTGTTCTCCAATCTCCATACACAGTAGTTGTAGTCTCAGAACCCATAATCAAGACCTGTCACGAGAGAGTAGTTCTAACTCCCATGTTTCCTCCAGTAAGGTGTAGAGATTTAAGTGCCACAAAACGCACCAGCTGTCAAGCTGTCAACATTAATTCACTAGACTAAGATCACATCCCAAATGACACCCTGTTCCCTATATAGTGCACTACTTTTGACCAGGACCCATAGGGTTCTTGTCAAAAGTAGTGCACTATGTAGGGAATAGGCTGCCATTTTGGGACGCACCCCTAATAGTCTTCTCCGGAGGGTGACAGGTGACATGCTGCTTGATGCTGGATGTGCTTTTGACAGCCAGGGAGGCTGCGGGCTGCTTGCCGCCTTCATGCCCCAATGGGAGGTCACCCTACATCCCTACAAGGGTTGTTGTTGGGGGAGGATGGGGGATGGGGGCGGGGGAGAGGAGATAGGAGACCGTTGCTACTGTCACACCCCATCCCGTCACTCAGCCCTGATGTGACAAGGAGTGGGGAGGAAGCGGGGTAAGGACCCCGTTAGCCTTTCACCTCTCAACCCCTTACAGCAGTGCCCAGTCTTTTTCTGTGTCTCTCTCCCACAGCACAGCTTCTCAGCTGTTAGCAGAATTGACAGCTCAGTTCCATTTGTGTCCACAGTGTCTTTCTTCTCCCCATCAAAGACCACTCATTCCAATAGTTGCTACTCATAGAGACGTATGTAATACCCCTATAATATCATTCTTAAGTTCTAATGCTATGGTATTGCTCTTAGTGTGAACCACTAGGCTTTCACACGTCTGGTTACAGGTTGTTGATATACTGTGTAGTGATGATACTGTAAGCCTATGTATGGAACTGTATACCCCCAAAGTGGCATCTCTCCAGTCAGTGCCAATGTCAAACACCCTCAGACTATAACTCTGCATCCTGATCTGGACTCTCCTCTTTCACCCAGTGTCTAAAACAACACCATTCAGGTTAGCTAGTTCCCCTCAGAAAATGACTGGAATAGAAGTCAACTTCCGAACTCATCTTCAGCTTGGCACATGTAGGCCTACCCCAGACTGTTTTTAACCTTGTCTTGTCGAAAACGTGTTCTGAACAGACTGGCCACCGTGGAAGGTTTGAGGCCTTAGCCCAGACATAAACACAGTGATGGAGAGTGGCTGTAAGAGCTACTGTAATATAAATCTACTCCTAAGCTTAGTATCCCCAGCTTGGCCCTGTTTTCAACCTCGTCTAGTCAAAAACTTGTTTTGAACAGACTGGCCACCATGGATGTCTGAAGACAGATGTAAACAAAGAGGGGTGAATGGCTGTAATAGCAGGAGAAAGAAGGGGCCTTGGTCACTGTCTACTGTCTACTGGAAAGCTTGTTTTCAACTGACCGGCCACCCTGGAAGTCCTGACTCCAGACGTAAACAGTGGTGGAGAGGGGCTGTTGTAGTACAGGAACTAACTAAGGGCCTTGGTTTGGCTTGATCAACATGTGTCTGCTGACTGCTGGCACGGTCTTTGGCTCACTCAGGTGTAAACAGCATTCAGAACCTCCCCTCTTGGCTGAGACTGTGTGTGGGTGTGTGTGTGGGTGTGTGTGCATGGAGGCTGGCTGAGTGTTCCTGTGTTCTCTCGTTCCTCCCCTAGGCTATGGGAGTGGTGCTGTGACGATGGATTATCATGTACCTGCAATACACGGTGCTGTAAATCTTAGGTGAGGGGGACAGAGGGAGTAGGAGGGGGGGTGGGGGTTTCAGCGCACTTGTCATTGCAGGTTTGTGTTGTAATGACCTAATGTCTAGAAATGGTTGTTTATTAGCGTCGTGACTCATGCTCTTTCTCTCTCTCTCTCTCTGTCTTTCTCTCTCTCTCTCTCTCTCTCTCTCTCTCTCTCTCTCTCTCTCTCTCTCTCTATCTCTCTCAATACAATTCAATTCAAGGGGCTTTATTCTCATGGGAAACATATGTTAACATTGCCAAAGCAAGTGAAGTAGATAATATACAAAAGTAATATACAAAAGTCTCTCTTTCTCTCTCTCTCTCTCTCTCTCTCTCTCTCTCTCTCTCTCTCTCTCTCTCTCTCTCTCTCTCTCTCTCTCTCTCTCACTCACTCACTCACTCACTCACTCACTCTCTTCTCAACCAAAATAAATAATAAATAAATCCATCAATCATGGGTTAGCTTGTTTACGTCCTCCTATTGGTTCTAGTTTGGGTGGAGCCGTTCTGTTGGATAGGGTATTGACTACCAGGCCAAAGTAGCACTGCCTTGCTGTAACATCTTCCTTGACAAAACATATACTGGTCTAAAGCTGAACAGGAAAACAGTGGAGAAGTGCGATTTTATTTTGAAGAAGGAAACCCATCTGTTAAACAGTAAAGGAAGGCGAGAAAAGCGGAATTCATTGGAACACGGTTAAAATTAGTTGCCCTTTGCCCACTCCTATGTCCTAACACACCCACTCCTCCCAGGCACACACACACAAACACGCACGCACGCCAAACACACCCTCCACACAATGCACAGGAATGGACACATATAAGCAAGCAAGCACGTACACACGCACGCACACACACACACACACACACACACACACACACACACACACACACACACACACACACACACACACACACGCACACACACACGCACACACACACAAACAAACACACACACACAAAAAACTCTCTCCCACACAAACAATACAGCTGGTTACTTAATTCTGGAAATTCAAGGTTTAAGTGCAAGACGCACTGCCACAAAAACCAGACCAGACCAGACCAGACACCTGAGTGGTTACATTTTGATAACAACCAGTCTCAGCCAGACCAATCACTGTAGATGGATTCACTCTCAAACAGACACAACTGCAATAGTGTTCTTGTATAAACAGAGACTGTACAGTAGATAGGAGATAGACAGATAGGAAGATATGGTACGTCTCCCTTTCTTGGAATATTTCTCTGTCTGGGTCTGTGTCTTGGTCTGTGTTTTGGTCTCTGTCTTGGTCTCTGTCTTGGTCTCTGTCTCTGTCTCAATCTCTGTCTCGGTCTCTGTCTAAGTCTCTGTATCGGTCTT
>NC_034174.2:72402674-72415174 GCF_002021735.2 Oncorhynchus kisutch | reverse complement strand
CTGCCATGTTGTTGTCATGTTGTTCTGCTACCATGTTGTGCTGCTACCATGCTGTGCTGCTACCATGTTGTTGTCATGTTGTGTTGCTGCCATGTTGTTGTCATGTTGTGCTGCTGCCATGTTGTGTTGCTGCCATGTTGTTGTCATGTTGTGCTGCTGCCATGTTGTTGTCATGTTGTGCTGCTACCATGTTGTGCTGCTGCCATGTTGTGTTGCTACCATGTTGTTGTCATGTTGTGTTGCTGCCATGCTATGTTGTTGTCTTGGGTCTCTCTTTATGTAGTGTTGTGTTGTCTCTCTTGTCGTGATGTGTGTGTTTTTTAAAAATGTTATCCTAGCCCCCGTCCCCGCTGGTGGCCTTTTGCCTTTTGGTAGGCCGTAATAGTAACTTACTTGCCTAGTTAAATAAAGGTACCATTTTCTCAACCAGCCCCACCTGGAATGCTTTTCCAAAAGTCTTGAAGGAGTTCCCACATATGTTAAGTACTTGTTTGCTGCTTTTCCTTCACTCTGCAGTCCAACTCATCCCAAACCAACCAATGTTATTTAATAGTTTTGATGTCTTCACTATTATTCTACAATGTAGAAAATAGTAAAAATAAAGGAAAACCCTTGAATGAGTAGATGTGTCCAAGCTTTTGACTGGTACTAATATATATATATATATATATATATATATATATTATTAACTGTTACTAATGATCCTCAGCAACAACCAAAAAAGCTGTGACATCGTTTTCAGAGGATTCAAATGTAGGTAAACAAAACAATGTAATTAAATGGAATGATAATGTAGTCTATACCAACTGAAGGGAACTAACAGTAAATTGGCAGTTGAATATGTGTTGTTATTCGGCTTACTGAAAGTTGCTAATGATAGTGGCTAATATTTTACATTATAAAAATATGGACTTTGTCTTAATTATAGGCCTAAAAATGTATCAGTCAGACTCCTTGACTTTTTCCACATTGAGTTATTTATTTTATTGAACCTATATTTAACTAGGCAAGTCAGTTAAGAACAAATTCTTATTTACATTGACGGCCTACACCGGCCAAACCCGGACGACGTTGGGAACAATTGTGTGCCACTCTATGGGTCTCCCAATCACGGCCGGATGTGATACAGCCTGGATTTGAACCAGGACGTCTGTAGTGACGCCTCAAACACTGAGATGCAGTGCCTTAGACCGCTGTGCCACTCGGGAGCCCCAAAATAATTTAAATCGTTATGGAGCGGGCAGACCAAGCCTCAACATTTTGAACCCGACACATTGTGCAATACTTGGCTGTGTCATCACACAGTTCCATGGTTAGTGCAGGCAGTAGATGAGGGTATAACCTACTATTGTACACTATTCTCCCTATTATAATTCTATGTACAGTAATCTTCCAACATTACCATGGGTTGAAGAACTGAATGTGACCATTTTCAGAATGAATCAAACCACTGTTTTCTTTCTTTCGCTCATGAAGGCTCTCCACACCATTTTTTTTAATGATTCATAAATACTTTCTTAAGTTAAATAATATACAATATCAGAGCCTTTTTAAATCTACAAATTGCATATATTTAGATGGCTTTCCTTCATTGATCCCTAATATTCTAAACCCGTTCAATATATTCTGTTGTGTCCGTTAAAGCTACACCGTATTTATAAGGCTTAAGATAAAGGTACTGACAACCCTATTGAATAAAAACTATACAAGAAACTCTGTTGGCCAGCAAGTGGGAGGGTTTTCAGCAGTTGAATAAAATGTATTGAGTGTGCGCAAGGGAACCACGCTTGCAAAGACCGTTACGCACCTTCATAAGGTAAGTCTGAATACCAAGTGCATAGGAAAGGCGTACTTAACGAATACGTCATTTCCTAAGTCGGAATCGGGCCCATAGAGCCTAGCCTATATCTGTTATGTACAATACAGAGTGTACAGGTAATTTGACTGTCCTTTTGCAATGTGGACCGTTGTGGCTGCATTATGGCTTGTTTCGATTTGGTTTTATTTCAGTATCTCTATCTTATTATGATATTTTCTGATATTTAGCTATATTTCCTCCCATGCTTCCCCTTACATTCAACTGTCTGTGTGATGAATCTGTTTAAATGAGTGATACAGTGAATCGTACACCAGCCAGGGCGTGCTTGGTCCTCTTTGAGGCCCCCTAAAGTGTTGATTTCAGGCTACATCATAGGATTCCCGTGGTGGTTCACTGCAGGCTTGAGTGTCCTAATGGCGTTTGTTGTTTTTCTTTTCAATAGACCCCATATGCCTATTAGTCATTTCTGAGAAATTCACTTTAGCTTCTAATGGAGATGGGGTCTAAGATGGAGGTTGGTGCATGGTGAAAACTGTGCTTGTGAATGTAATTCATATTCCCCCAAAATGTGAAATTCTTGGCTTGCTTTTGGTTATTTTGATATTAGAGGCAGCATATATAACTGCCACAGCTCCTACCTAGTCATTACCCAAGACCTAAGTATTGATCAACTAACTTTCAAGTTATCTACAATTCTACAAAATGTCATATACTGTAGTATCAAATCTGATTCTTATCTTAAGTGGTTTAAGTCAATGTCAGATGTTAGTGGATGTGAGATATAATTTTAAGTCTACACTTTCCTTTACGAAGGCCTTGGATTAAGCTTTTTTAACTAATTCTCCTTCCTAGTCCTCCATCTCAATCATTAGAGTAGAAGTAGTCTCTCAAAGTTACAGCGCGTTGATGTTAATTGAGTATAGTGTACTGTAGACCCAAGCAGTCTGAATGATTTAGGTAGGCTTTTAACCCAGCACAGTGAGGAGGGATGACACTACGCTTGGAGAGTGAGCTCTTATTACTATTTATAATACACAATGTTCCTCCCAGGTACATTTTTTGACAATGTCTCCGTCTCAAATGGCACCCTGTTCCCTATATAGTACATTACCTCTGACGAGGGCCCACAGGGGTTTGGCCGAAAGTAGTACACTGTATAGGTGATATGGTGCCATTCGGGACTCAGACAATGTCTTCCTGTCTCTAACTCACAAAGGGCATCCATCCAGCCCTCCATCTCAGTTATAAAGGATTAATGCTATAACAACGCTGTGACGCATGGTGAGAGGTGAGATTATGTTGCTGCATTTGAGAGACATGGCTAGCCTAACCTATACGTTCAATTTGTGACATTTTTGTTCAATTCTGTAAAGACATGATACTGATTTGCATTTACTGTATGTAGGCTATAGACCTGGCACTTTTTATTGAGTCTCAGAGTGATTTACATTGTATGCCAGTAACTCACATATTTCCTTTATCATAAGCTATGCGTTCCTTTTTTGAAGGGGGCAAAGGAAGTTATAATTACGTATTTAGCAAGGAGACTCCAATCTGCTGCACTTTCCAGATAGATATTAATAATCAGTGGTTTTGTTTAATCCATTTTACTATCACCACAATATATCATATTGTATATTTCTGAATAATTGTCTTTGAAAGACGTTGTTTGATTGTAGTGAGGCCAGGGCTGGCCGGCTTACTTGCATGCGGTACAGTATTTAATTGCCGAAGTGTGTGTATCTTTCTTTGAGCCCAATACATCATTTGCACTATTAATGTCATTTAAATACTACTGAAGGAGTTTGAGATAATTACAGTTGGAAAGAGAGAAAGATGGGTTTTGGATATAAAATGTGTTGAATACATAATTTATCACTCTGCCAGGCAGGATAACAATTCCTTACACAGTGATATCCTCTGACATTTTTCCCAGGGCTAAAATGTGTGTACACACACACACATGCACACACACACACACACACATGCACACACACACACATGCACACACACACACACACACACACACACACACACACACACACACACACACACACACACACACACACACACACACACACACACACACACACACACACACACACACACACACACACACACACACACACACACACACACACACACACACTTCCTAGAGGGCAACATGGTCAAATTCAGCGGGGAAATGCAGGACACAACCCATCTACAAAGTAGGAAGGGATGAAGGCAGGAAGAGAACATGAGAGAATGATGCATATATTACACGGACAAGATCAGAGACTAGTGGGTGTTAGGCCAAAGTTACTTCTTGAATACTTATCATCAACATTGGCAAAGTGCTTCCTATTTGTTGAACCCATTTTATATGTCTGTTGTGTATGGAACTTTTTCCAGAAATCTAATGTTGAATGTCCTGAATGTTAGGCTCAAGTTAAATCTACCCATTACAAACCTTGAATACTTAAAGGGCCAACGCAGCCGTTTGTTTTTCAATATTAAATCATTTATTGGTAGCAATTTAGTACCTTACGGTGATTGTTATTAATTAAAATAGCAAAAAACTCAACAAAAATAGCTTTTTAGCAAATATACATTTCTCAAGCTAAAATTTTGCTAGGACTGTTATTGGCAGAGAGGTTTGGAACTATTTTTCTTATTTGTCTATTAACTCATTTACTGCCTGGTGATAGGCAGGCCAAAACTCCATCCCACCAAAACAGACGGCCTTTCAAAAAGCTCTTACACTTAAAGGGCATTATTGTAATTGTCACAATTTCTCAGTATTATTCCAACCTCATATTGTGGAAATATACATAAAACACAGGATAATCAAGTTTTTGACATCACTGGGCCTTTAATGTCAACATTGGCAAAGTGGTTACTATATGTTTTACACATTTTGTATGTCTGCAATGTAAGATATGGGATATTTTCTGAAATTAGATTTTAAAAAGTGGTATTTAATGTTAGGCCAGAGTTGAATCCAACCACCAGACAAAATTAACTAAGTACTATTTTTCTTTTGCACGTATTTTGTACTGTCTGTCAATGTATAATATGGAACTTTTATAATATATGATAAGAAGATAAATCACACTGCATAATTGTGTGTTGGCCAAGAGCGAAGTGAAAGGTAAAAAGCTGTGTTAAAAGCCTTGAACCTCTGAAGCAATTGACTTGTGTATACAAACGACACAAAAGCATTCACCATTAAGCAGAGAAACATTCGCCCTAACAGATCATGTCTGGTTATTGACCATCTCTCTGTCTCCCTCCTCTCCTCTCTCCCCCAGTCTTGACAAAGACCCAACGTACAGACCGATGATGGTGACTAAATAAACGAGGGGAGAGACAGAAGAAACAGAAGAAGGGAAGGAGGAAGACACGCTCTGATCTCCGCATTGCCACGGCAACCGTTGTTCACACACACGGAGTTGTCAGAGGAAACCTCGTCGCGCTGTATCATCCAGTGGAAGAAGACGGGAGGATGAGTCAGACGTCAAGAGACGATTGAGAGAGCGCCTCGCCCCTCTCCATCTCTTTCTCCATTCGTCATTTCTCAATTTATTTTTTGAGTTCTCCTTACACACTCAAACTTGACACACGCACACTTGTTCAATCCCGGTGCTCATCCCCCACTCCATAAGCCCTCTTCACGTCTACTCCTCTCTGCACGGCTTCATCTGTTCATCCTTCCCTCCATCCGGTGCTATGAGAGGAGTAGTTGGGTCTCAGACCACACCACCATGCCAGTTCTGAAGAGTAGAGAGGAGATCTGGGCTGGCAATGTACAAGGTAGGACCCCCAAGGCCTTTTACGCTTGACCTTTTCTCTCTGTTTCACAGATGCAGTCCATCAGTCTTAGGCCCGAAATTCAATCAAACCTGTAATGTTTATTACATTTACATTGTAGTCATTTGGCAGATGCTCTTATCCATTCATCTTAAGCTAGCTAGGTGGGACAACCAGTACATTTCCGCCCTATAAAGTAGCTATCAGCAAAGTCAGAGCTGGCAAGGGAGAGGAGAAAAAGCCCAGTGCGAGTGTTAGTTCACGAAAATGCATTTTAAAACATAAAAACACATATGAAGTGTATTCGATAATAAACTATTATCCGTGAACATACACACTTGTTATTGTGAAAACTGGACGCATCCACCCATGAGCGGAATGTACCTGGTGGTAGCGGTGGTCTTTGAAGAGAAAGAGCGGCCTAAATATCACAATGCAGGTTCGATTGAAAAGCCTTCCGTTTCTTTATGTGTGATACAATATCCACATGAGGCTGAATGTGTAACTGTCTGCCTTTGAAAGGGCTTATTTACATGTCTTTTGTGAACAGGAATGATCTAATATGACCAGTAAAACCAAAGTCCCCTCTTTAGGCCGTTAGTAACCAATGTTGTTCCTTTTTGTACTCCTTTTAGTACGTAGAGACAGTCATTGCACATTTTCGGGTTTGTTATTTAAATCGAGAACCATTTTGTTTTCAGTACCAGCGAGATCGAGAGAAAAGCGTGAAATAGAGAATGAAACTAGAAACGGATAAAGGGTGAGAATGGAGGATGAAGGAAGAAAGAGTTAGGAGAGCGTAGAGGAAGAAAGGACTTAATTGTCTTCCTCTCTCTCTCCCTGGGGTGGGCGTAGAGGGAACTAAAAGTGGATGGAAAACTGGAAGTGAAAGAGAGCTGGGGGGGGGGGGGGGGGCAGAGACTGGAAGTGAGACAGAGCGCAGGAGAGAGATAGACAGGGAAGCAGAAAGGTAATCAGACAGACAGACAGACAGACAGACAGACAGACAGACAGACAGACAGACAGACAGACAGACAGACAGACAGACAGACAGACAGACAGACAGACAGACAGACAGACAGACAGACAGACAGACAGACAGACAGACAGACAGACAGACAGACAGACAGACAGACAGACAGACAGACAGACAGACAGACAGACAGACAGACAGACAGACAGACAGACAGACAGACAGAGAGGCCCAATTTTGATCAACTCTGATATCTACTGGGTGAAATTCCACAGTGTGCCATCACAGTAGCAAGATTTGTGACCTGTTGCCACAAGAAAAGGGCAACCAGTGAAGAGCCAACACCATTGTAAATACAGCCCATATTTATGTTTATTTACTTTCCCTTTTGTACTTTAACCATTTGCACATCGTTACAACACTATATATAGACATAATGTGACATTTGAAATGTCTTTTGGAACTTTTGGAACTGTTTACTGTTCATTTTTGTTGTTTATTTCACTTTTGTTTATTATCTAGTTCACATGCTTTGGCAATGTTAACATACAGTATGTTTCCCATGCCAATGAAGCCCTTGACTTGAGAGGGGCAGGGAGAGACAGACAGACTGAATGAAACCCAGAGCGAGTGAAAGGGTCATTTATCTGACTGAGGATGGAGATCTCAGACAGAGGTTACGTCTCAAATTACATCCTATTCCTTGTAATGGGCGCCTCTTTTGACCAGAGCCCTATGGGGCAATAATATTGCACTAAATAGGGAATAGGGTGCCATTTGGGACACAGACAGATAGATTGGGAACGGGAGCGTGCAACCCAGAAGGAGCTTGTTTGTGGAGCTGGTTTGGTTTGTGGTGGATTACGTGTTCTCTTGTTCTCTTGCCGGGCTTAGTGGTGTGGCAGCCCCCTTCTGTGATCAGTAGATTGTGACCAGAGTGTGTGTGTGTGTGTGTGTGTGTGTGTGTGTGTGTGTGTGTGTGTGTGTGTGTGTGTGTGTGTGTGTGTGTGTGTGTGTGTGTGTGTGTGTGTGTGTGTGTGTGTGTGTGTGTGTGTGTGTGTGTGCGTGTGTGTGCGCATGTGTGTGTGTGCGCATGTGTGTGTGTGCGCATGTGTGTGTGTGTGCGTGTGTGTGTGTGTGCGTGTGTGTGTGTGTTGAGAGAGTGGCAGCAGTGCATCATGGCCACAGACTGACGACCTGGCAGGCAACTCTATTGGCTTCTGGCTTCATTTGACTGGCTTTACAAATATTGATGGAGTCATTAAAGGATTAAGGGGACTCGAAGTGCAGGCTGACAGGTTTTTGTGTGTACTGAATGTATCGGACAGTGTGTGTGTGCTTGTCGGTTTGTTTGTGAGAGAGAGAGATGTACAAGTATTCCTTGTGGTCAAAGTTAAAGACATTTAAATAGTTATTTTCTTACTCTAGACTTTTTCTGGTCCTCTTCTCATTCCTCGTTGAACCTGTAATGCATCACCATCTCCCAAGTATAGACTTTTCCCGAACGACCATCAGTGTACTGACCCATCGTCGATGCCGAAAATGTATGCCCTCACTAACTGTCGCTCTAATAAGTGACGATCATCTGACTCCCACCCGCTCACTGTTTGCTTCTCTGTGATGAAAATAAGCATTCCAAAGGTCTCTCTTTTTCTACCTCTCTCTCTTTTCCCCCACCGCCACTGCCAGTCATGTGTGACTGTCTTTGGAGGTAGGATGGAAGGTCTAAGAATAGCATAGATGGGCCCCATCGCTGTGATACTGCTGCAGCCCACATAGCGTAGCTTCTCAGAGGGCCATTCTTTCTCACGCTCTCACTCATATCAGCACTCCTTCAACACGTATCCCTCTGAACAGGCAACCGAATATACTTCTAGTGTAGGTGTTTTGATACAATTTATAGGATACGGACTTTGAATAGAAAAAAATGCATCTTCACTGAAATATCCTGGCTTCTTAATATAATAATATATGCCGTTTAGCAGACACGTTTATCCAAAGCGACTTAGTCATGCTTGCATACATTTTACGTACAGGTGGCCCTGGGAATCCAACCCACTATCCATGCTCTACCAACTGAGCTACAGAGGACCACTTCTTTTGACTTGAGTCAATGCAGCACAGTGAGAGTCTAATCGGTTGGTTACTGATCCCCTCTCTTTGGCGGTTTGTTCTGTAAATGACATGATCGGAATGTCTTGGTCGTCGTAGATTCTTAGAGTGCCCTATCAGCTCAACTCATCAGCATGCCTTGAATTGCCCCTTCGATACCTATTCCCCTTAATAGGCTACCTGATATCCTCCTCCATGTCCCAAATGGCATTCTATTCCCTATGTAATGCACCACTTTTGATCAAAAGCTAGTGCACTAAACAAGGAATATGGTGTCATTTGAGACACAACCCTAGTCTAGGTGCTTGGATAAAATTGATTGGCTAGGGTGTATACTGCTTTTGAATAGAGAAATGTCTCCATTGAAATATCTTGGCTTCTCTTGACTTGAGTCAATGCAGCACACTGAGAGTCTATTGGTTATATGATCAGAATGTATAGATGCTGTGCGAACATTTCTTGTTGTTGAAGTTGTCACTGTTCCCTGTCACGCCGACGGAACCTCTTTTGAAGCCGCTTTTTGACAGGCAGACAGAGTTACAGCGAGAGGGAGAGAGAGAGAGAAGGGAGAGAGAGAGGTGAAGAGGGAGAGAAAGAGAAATGGAGAAGGGGTTAGAGAGAGTCAGGTTTTTCAGAGACAGAGAGGCAGAACACAAGGGGAGTGTGGCTCGTCGAGAGAGGGGTGGCGGTATATGGAGATGAGAGAGATGGAGGGATGAGAGAGAGAGTGACAGAGGGAGGTTATGATACCAGAACAGGTTGAAGGAATAAGGGAAGTAACATTTGATGAATTACAAATGAGAGAGAGAGAGAAAAGAGAAGAACTGGGATCATCATGTGTTGTGCAGGTGACTCTTCAGAGAAGGAACGATAGTGAGAGGATAATGATACATTTAACGGAGGAGATGAAGAGGGTGAAAGAGATTCGTAGATGGAGTGTGATCTAACCAGGCTACAGTAGAGTACATGCCATGAAGATAAAGCATGATACTCTTTGTAGTTTCAAACCTCCGTGACAAACTCTTTCCCCAAGGAATCTATCCAGAAAAGAACACAAAGAACCAATGTGACCGTTAGTATGCTGTGGGTGATTCCGTTGTATTCAAGTTAGCAGTGTGCAATGGTCACCATCTACAAGAGGTTTACTAACCAAACCAGGAGTATAGCTAATTTATAGAACACTTGAAATCAGGGGTTGGAACCAAAGTTATTTTCCAATTGTTTTGTTGTGAACAGAACCATTATTTTTTCATTCTGTTCCACTGTTCCCACTAACAAAATAAAGTTCTGAACCAGTTTGAACCCCCAAAAAGTAACGCTTTATATCGTTCCTTTCGGTTCCTTTTTAAACCTCTGAAACATCCATTTGATTTGACATTTAGCTCGACATTATATTACTTCACCAATCAGTGCATATAGAACAGATTGCTGTGGAGCAGGTAAGTGATTTCATCTGTATAGGAAAGTCGTCAATAACAAATTGTATTTTGTCGTAACAGTATGGTTTAATCATAATGAAAGACGAACACACATACTGTGCTGCCAGTCACAGTGTAGGGCGGGAGATGCAACGGAAGTTTTCAGGGTGAGGAAGGAGGATGTAGGAAGCTTGCCTTGAAGCTCTGAGCATTTTGTTATGACAAGCATTATCTGAATTAGGCCCACAGAATTCTACCTACGGTGGAGTGGCTTCTATGGAGGAACTTTGAATGTGTTTGAACTTCCGAGTTGGTTTAATGTTGGTACCAGAGCAAGCTAGCTAGCTAACGAGCTTGTGTGTTCAGAGCAGCACTAGAATTAACAACACGTCTTATCTATTGTATTTACTAAATCCAACGTGAAAAGTGATAACTATTGTATCCTTAACTGGCATTGAAAAGTCCATCCATTCTTCTCTAATTAACCATCTCTCCCTAATTTCTGAATTACGCTTGTAATGTCGTCAGTAGGCTACAGTAACCTATGTAATGTTGTCAGCAGGCTACAGTAACCTATGTAACATCATCAGTAGGCTACAGTAACCTATGTAATGTTGTCAGCAGGCTACAGTAACCTATGTAACATCATCAGTAGGCTACAGTAACCTATGTAATGTTGTCAGTAGGCTACAGTAACCTATGTAACATCATCAGAAGGCTACACTAACCTATGTAATGTTGTCAGTAGGCTACAGTAACCTATGTAACATTGTCAGAAGGCTACAGTAACCTATGTAACGTCATCAGTAGACTACAGTAACCTATGTAATGTTGTCAGAAGGCTACAGTAACCTATGTAACGTCATCAGTAGGCTACTGTAACCTATGTAATGTTGTCAGTAGGCTACAGTAACTTATGTAACATCGTCAGTAGGCTACAGTAACCTATGTAATGTTGTCAGTAGGCTACAGTAACTTATGTAACATCGTCAGTAGACTACAGTAACCTATGTAATGTTCTCAGTAGGCTACAGTAACCTATGTAACATCGTCAGTAGGCTACAGTAACCTATGTAATGTTGTCAGTAGACTACAGTAACCTATGTAATGTTGTCAGTAGACTACAGTAACCTATGTAATGTTGTCAGTAGATTACAGTAACCTATGTAATGTTGTCAGTAGGCTACAGTAACCTATGTAATGTTGTCAGTAGGCTACAGTAACCTATGTAATGTTGTCCGTAGATTACAGTAACCTATGTAATGTTGTCAGTAGACTACAGTAACCTATGTAATGTTGTCAGTAGACTACAGTAACCTATGTAATGTTGTCAGTAGACTACAGTAACCTATGTAATGTTGTCAGAAGGCTACAGTAACTTATGTAACATCGTCAGTAGGCTACAGTAACCTATGTAATGTTGTCAGTAGACTACAGTAACCTATGTAATGTTGTAAGTAGGCTACAGTAACCTATGTAATGGTGTCAGTAGATTACAGTAACCTATGTAATGTTGTCAGTAGGCAACAGTAACCTATGTAATGTTGTCAGTAGACTACAGTAACCTATGTAATGTTGTCAGCAGGCTATAGTAACCTATGTAATGTTGTCAGTAGACTACAGTAACCTATGTAACGTTGTCAGTAGGCTACAGTAACCTATGCTTCAGATGGGAGGGGCAGGTAACCTACATACACACCCACTGTAAAAAAAATTCAGCTGGCAGGCAGACGCTGGAATAGGTTTCTGAGTGAGAGTGAGGGCTTTGCATAGGCGCTTTGTTGTGATTTTTTGGGGACGGGTAAAAAATACGTGGAACATGAAAGAATGTCCCCAACACTATAGATCACTTTCTTTTTCAGTATGGGTTCTGCTCTTCAAATGATTTGGTTATTTTACGGTTTTCGGTTCTGTTCCCTGAACCAGTTCTAACCCTTGTTTTTTAAATACTTTTCTAGTCTTCATGGAAAAAAAATACATTTGGCCCCAGAAAGATAATATTGTAATTAGTGTATCAGAGCTGGCTTGTGTGATAAGTCCCTTTGGTTGAAACCTGAACATTTGGATCGATTCCCCATGCTAATGCCAAGGATTTAGCTCAGTGGGCTAAAATACTATTGCAGCTCGCAGTGCAGGAGACTCCTGAGTCTGAGTGTCCCTAACTACTGTGTGAAGTGAACCTGCCTCCTGAGTCTGGGTGTCCCCCCCCCCCCCCCTGACTGTATCACTGAGCTTGCTTTCATTTGGCCCCTGCTGGGAACAGCTTGCTAATTAATTACCCATGACCACAGAGGTGGGGAGGGGCTGGGTGGGGTTGGAGAGTAACGAGACTGGGAGGGTGGTGGTGAGGGGGAAGCAGGTCATAACTAGTGTCCTCAGGGGGTAG
>NC_034174.2:72380174-72395174 GCF_002021735.2 Oncorhynchus kisutch | reverse complement strand
GGACATTTGTAGTAACAGACTACATTAGCTACCCCCTTTTCCTCTGCTACTTCTCCCTCCACCCCTCTGCTTTGCTCTCCCTCTGGCCCCTTTGATATCTCTTTGCCTATTTCTCTCCCCATTTCTCTCTCTGTTTTCTCTCTCCTCCCTTTCTCCCCGGTTTTTCTCGTCTCTCTCGCTCTCCATGTTCATTCCTCCTTTCTCTGCTTTCTACTCCCTTACTTCTCCCTAGTTGTTTTCTCCCTGTTTTCACTCTCATCTCCCTCTTCTTTGCCCCCCTTTGCATGTCCCTCTCTCTGTCTCTCTATCTCTTTGTCTCCCAGTCCCTATCTCTCTCTGTCTCTCTATCTCTTTGTCTCCCAGTCCCTAACTCTCTCTGTCTCTCTATCTCTTTGTCTCCCAGTCCCTAACTCTCTCTCTCTCTATCTCTTTGTCTCCCAGTCCCTAACTCTCTCTGTCTCTCTATCTCTTTGTCTCCCAGTCCCTATCTCTCTCTGTCTCTCTATCTCTTTGTCTCCCAGTCCCTATCTCTCTCTGTCTCTCTATCTCTTTGTCTCCTAGTCCCTATCTCTCTCTGTCTCTCTATCTCTTTGTCTCCCAGTCCCTAACTCTCTCTGTCTCTCTATCTCTATCTCTTTGTCACACAGTCCCTAACTCTCTCTGTCTCTCTATCTCTTTGTCTCCCAGTCCCTATCTCTCTCTGTCTCTCTATCTCTTTGTCTCCCAGTCCCTATCTCTCTCTGTCTCTCTATCTCTTTGTCTCCCAGTCCCTATCTCTCTCTGTCTCTCTGTCTCCTAGTCCCTATCTCTCTTTCTTTCTCTTTGTGTTTCTCTCCTCCTCTCTCCATCTGCCTCTTAAAAAGCATTAAAGTATAGCTACATTAAGGATACCCATTTCTATCTCTATATAAATGAAAATGCTCTGTCGTTGTCATTTGACTTCTTCCCATACACCCCCCCCCCACACACACACACACAGAGTCAGAAACCAAATGTTTCACATCAAGCTGTGACTAATTGTGTTTCTCCCTGACTGTCCCCTCCCTCTCTTTCTATTCTCTCTCTCCCTATTTCTCTCTGCATTGCTGTTAATAAAAGGAGCAGGAAATAATAGGTCTGCAATTGACTTCAAAGAGGTTAAAGGGGGATGGGAGGGAGGGAGGGAGGGAGGGAGGGAGGGAGGGAGGGAGGGAGGGAGGGAGGGAGGGACGGAGGGAGGGAGGGAGGGAGGGAGGGAGGGTGGGAGGGAGGGAGGGTGGGAGGGAGGGAGGGACGGTGGGAGGGAGGGAGGGATGGAGGGAGGGAGGGAGGGAGGGACGGACGGACGGAGGGTGGGAGGGAGGGAGGGAGGGAGGGAGGGAGGGAGGGAGGGAGGGAGGGAGGGAGGGAGGGAGGGAGGGAGGGAGGGAGGGAGGGATGGACGGACGGACGGACGGACGGAGGGAGGGAGGGAGGGAGGGAGGGAGGGAGGGAGGGAGGGAGGGAGGGAGGGAGGGAGGGACGGACGGAGGGAGGGAGGGAGGGAGGGAGGGAGGGAGGGGTTAATGGCAATGAGAGGCAGATACTGTTCAAAGGAACAAAACAAAAAAAGAAAGAGATAGATAGATAGAAAGAGGGAGAGAGCGGAAGAGAAAGAGAGCAGTAGAGAAATAGAGATTGTGATAGACTGAGAGAGACA
Organism: Oncorhynchus kisutch; assembly: GCF_002021735.2. Taxonomy (NCBI): domain Eukaryota; kingdom Metazoa; phylum Chordata; class Actinopteri; order Salmoniformes; family Salmonidae; genus Oncorhynchus; species Oncorhynchus kisutch. Next base: position 72,393,496 of record NC_034174.2, on the reverse strand, counting down.
GAAGGAGAGATGGAGAGAGCTAGAGAGCACAGGGGAGAGAATAAGCATCAGTCTCAGTCTGTGAGTGTCTGATGGTCACTTAACCTGGCAGCCAGTCCATGAAGCTCGGAACCCGTCAATCTGTCAAAACACACCCGGCGCTGTCGGTCTCCTCACCGCACACATACACGCACACACGCACACACGCTCGCACGCACGCATGTGGACACACACACGCACACACGCTCGCACGCACGCACGGGGACACACACACACGCACACACGCTCGCACGCACGGACACACACACACACACACACACACACACACACACACACACACACACACACACACACACACACACACACACACACACACACACACACACACACACACACACACACACACACACACTCCAAACTGTCTTTGATGTCTGCCACAAGGTCCCTCTAAGGAAATCACTAGAATAGAGTGGTGGATTAAGCATTGTTGAGCGTCACTAGACATTATATCTAAATTTATACCATTTCACCATGTGAACAATACTCTATGTGCGTCATTTGATCCTGTTTTCTTTGTGTGCGGTTGTAGCAGTCATGGTATTATTATGATACAGTACCTCTTTTCAGTCCCAACTCCTGCTGGTATTATCATATTTACTGTACATGATATTAATCCTCTCTCTCTCTCTTCCCCTCCCTACCTCCCTCCCTCCAGGTACTGCATTTACACTCCTCCACGATGCTTGTCAGCCTCCTCTCCCCCTCCCCACTCCAGGACAGGCGCGTCACCTCCTCCTTCCCCCCTCCTCCTCCCGAACACAGCTCTTCCCCTCATCAGCAACCTCGCCTGGCCCTTCCCTCCCTCTCCCTCCCTCTCTCCCTCTCTCTCCTCCTCCTCTCCCTATTCCTTCTGCCCATCTGCGAGTCGGCGCGGTCGCCTGGGAGGGGCGGAGCTGGCCAGGGCGGAGGAGCACCAGGAGGTGCACCCGGGACGGGAGGAGCAGGAGGCGAGAAAGGAGGCCAGAGGGGCACAAACCTCATCCCCCCTCACTACTCCCCTTACTACCCCCCAGTATCCCCCGCCCGGCCCCCTGTGCCCCCTTACCTCCCAAAGTGGCCTCCTCTCTTAGCATCGCCGTCATCCTGGTGGGAAACTCTAGCGAGGTGTCGTCCACCTACGTGGAGAAAGAGGAGTTCCTCCATGTTCCCCACCCTACCAAAGTCCAACTGGAGACCATGAACGACACGGACCCCAAGAGTATCATCAACCGCATCTGCACCCTGATGACCAACACCTGGCTGCAGGGGGTGGTGTTCGGGGACGACACGGACCAGGAGGCCATCGCCCAGATCCTGGACTTCATCTCTGCCCAGACACACATCCCCATCCTGGGCATCCGAGGAGGCTCCTCCATGGTCATGGCTGCCAAGGTATGGAACACCACCTTTAATGCACATCTATTTCCACTGTGGTACACACAACCTCAGACACCTATCTATTGAATAGTGTGATGCCGTTCATGTAATAGTTACAGCTGGTTGGATACACATGTATACAGTGTAATGACAAAATGCACTGTTGGTTAAGGAAGTAAGTCAGCATTTCTCTTTGTATTTGGAGCATGTGACAAATCAACTTTGATTTGATATGATGACACCACCACTAGTACAATGCAGGACAGTAGGTAGAAATAACTCTGTGAAGCTCACTAAATGCTCAGGGTCCTGACACTAGTTGTTATAGTTCTCTATACATTGGGTACATGCATGCATTCTCTATCCAAGTGCTGGTGTTGAGCCCTGGTTTTTAGTCACACCAACTACTCGACTGAAAGCTAGCTCCTGGTCCATGGTGATAGTTGACTTTTGTATATCTCAAACAAGCCTACACATTACAATACATCAGGGCGCATAACTGCAACATGTTTCAACTCAATAAGTCTTCCTCAAGCTGCGTTGTTCAGCTACACAGCCGATCAAGGCAGTGTTACTTTCAATATTCAATAGGTACAGTAGATCCATTAAAATCACGCAGAGCAGGGAAACATGACCGTTTTAGCCACTCTATTCTGAGCGGCACTGGGTCTGACTGCGAACGCTACAGCATCTTATTCCAGGCCCGTCTCTCAATGATTGATTCAGCTGTTAATTGGCTTCCTACAGCATGTGAATCTGACGTCACGTCCATGGCTGCTTCTCAAATGGAACCATTGCCTAGATAGTGCCCTCTGGGCCCTGGTCAGAGGTAGTGGACGACATAGGGAATAGGGTGATAGCGAGGCTACTCAACCTTGAAAAGACTCACTGTTTGAGACAATGAGACATTTGGCAAGTCAAATAAGAGCTTTGTCAGATGTGACTTAAAGGAAAACTCCACCTAAAACTATATTTTGGCATTTGTTTTATTAGTCCGTTGTTGATTTAGTCCCAAAATGTTTTGCATGTCAGCAGTCAAGTTTTCAAGATATATAACTTTAAAATAGATAAATACAGCTGGTAGGATGCATTTTTGTTATGTGTGTTCCCTCTCCGGTCTCTAGGTTACCAGGCTGCTCGTTATGGTGCACACCTGTCTCCATCGTTACACGCACTTGCGCGTCATTAGACTCACCTGGACTCCATCACCTCCTTGATTACCTGCCCTATATATGTCACTCCCTTTGGTTCCTTCCCCAGGCATTATTATTTCTGTTCCTGTGGCATGTCTGGGCATTGTTCGTGTTTCTTATTTTGTATTATGTTGTGTTTATTTATTAAAATCTATTAAAACACTCACTCCCTGGACTTGCTTCCCACCTCTCAGCACACATCGTTACAGAATGACTGCCTCAACTGGCTCAACGGGTTTCCATCCCTCAGCGGGATCGATAGGCTCCCATGCCTCAGCTGGCTCTATAGGCTCTCATGCCTCAGCGGGTGAACAGGTTCCTATTCCTCGACCCAGGCAACCAGAGAGGTCTCAGTTGGCTCATCAGGCTCTCACGCCTCAGCCAGTTCGTTAGGTTTCTGCGCATCAGTGGAGGCGACCGGTCCGCTCCGGATCCCCGGGATCGTCCCTTTGGTTGGCGTCCTGCAGCTGGAGCCGAACGCGCCGGGGAGGGGGTACTGTCACGTGTGCTCTCTCTCCGGCCTCTAGGTCACCAGCCTGCTCATTATGGTGCACACCTGTCACCACTGTTACGCGCACCTGTGCGTCATCAGACTCACCTGGACTCCATCACCTCCTTGATTACCTGCCCTATATATCAAATCAAATCAATATATATGTCACTCCCTTTGGTTTCTTCCCCAGGCGTCATTGTTTCTCTTTCTGTTTCATGTCTGTGCGTTGTTTGTGTTTCTTGTTTTGTATTATATTCTGTTTATTTATTAAAACACTCACTCCCTGAACTTACTTCGCAACTATAGCACACATCGTTACATTTTTGAATCATATGATGCTGCGTTTTGCATAATATAAAGCTAAATGCATCATACCAGCTGTAATTATGTATTTTGATGATGTGGTGAAACCTACTTTTGAATTGTAACGTACCCAGTAATAACAGACCAATGAACCATATAAATACTTTAGTGAATGTGATTTATCTATCCAGGCTTAGAAATTATTGATGAGATTTAGGGGGTGATTTGTCTTTCTTTGAGGATGTTTTGACTTGCTTTTGGAGAGTCTACATCAGTTCTCATCTACTTCGTTTACTTCAGCATCAAAATGGAGCCACCGAGGCAGTGGCTTTTCTGCCTGAGTTGTCTGAGTTAGTTGGACAGTGTCATGACCGTCCACGAAAATCCAAATAGGTCAGATCAGGTTTGCAATGAATGACTTCAATCAGACCCCTTCTCACCTTGGTGTTAACAAGGTCTGCGCTCTCAAGATTCACCAAATTAATGCTCTGTTTCAACAGACTTTTCCCCGCTGAAACTCTAACACGTTCCCAAACTAATACTGGAACAATCTAACATAGAGCCAGCCTGCAGGAACTGCCCCTTTTGAGCAAGCTGTATAAATGATGGGTTAAGAATGAAACAGGAGACAAAGGGCTATGAGACAGAAGTTTTATCTGAGACACATGAAAAGTGAGATGTATACGGAGGGTGCGGGGCAACAAAAGATGAACAGCAGAGGGGCTAAGAAGCAGGTCCCGAGTGGAAAGCCATACCCTCTGACTGAGCCGACAGCGGGGATCAGGGTCCGGTGGCGATCCGCCTGTCGCCGATACTTGGATGTGGTCTTCAGAAGAGAGGCTCAGGTACCGCGACAGGGGCCAATGAACGTCTGGGCAGAGGGTATGCTGACTTCTTCCGGGGGCTGATATCCCAGTGGCCGAGCAGGGAAGGGTGTTACAGGTGTATTACACCCACATGAGTTGCTGGCTCCAGGTGGTGGGATTGGCAGGGATGAGGCAACGAAGAGCCGCCTCAAGGTCCTGATTGGCTCGCTCCGACTGGCCATTAGATTTGGGATGAAAACCAGAGGACAGGCTGGCCGACGACTCAATGAGGGTGCAGAACGCATTCCAGAACCGGGACGAGAACTGAGGACCACGATCGGAGACCATGTTGACAGGAAGTTCATGGAACCGGAAGACGTGCTGCACCATGAGCTGGGCCGTCTCCTTGACTGAGGGCAACTTGGGAAGGGAAATAAAATGGGCGGCTTTAGAAAACCTATCCACCCCTGTTAGGATCGTGGTGTTGCCATCTGACGGACGAAGACCACTAACAAAGTCCAGGGATATATGGGAGCAGGGGCAGTGAGGAACAGGGAGTGGCTATAGAAGGCCAGCTGGAGCTTACTGTGGAGTCTTATTTTGTGCACAGACAGTGCAGGCGGCAACAAATGCGGAGACATCAGGAACCATGGAAGGCCACCAAAAGCGTAGTCGGATGAAAGCCAGGGTCCGACGGTAGCCTGGGTGGCAGGTCAGTCTCGAGGAATGTGCCCACTCCAGGACTGGGGTACAGCAGAGTCTGGGACAAACATCCAGTTACCCGGACCCCCCTGGGAATGCTGTGCCTTACGGACAAGGCTCTCTATACGTCAGATGACTGCAGGCGTTAGACAGGAGATAGGGAGTATGGACTCGGGGTCAGACAGAGTAGCAGTGGACCTATACAAATGTGAGAGTGCATCAACATTCTGATGTAATATTTTGCGCCCTCCAACCAGTACCTCCACTCTTCCAACACCATCTTGAAGGCGAGGAGTTCTCGATTTTCCACATCATAGTTCCTATCAGCAGGGGTAAGACGATGGGAGACAAAGCGCAGGGTGCAGAATTTGGTCTTGGTCAGAACGCAAGGGACAGGATGGCCCCCACCTCGACATCCGAGGCGTCGAACTCCACCACAAACTGACAGGATGGGTCCAGATGGATTAACATGGGGGCTGTGGTGAATCGATGTTTGAGGTCTGAGAAAGCCCGGTCAGCTGCTGGAGACCACGTGAATGGAACCTTGGGAGAGGTGAGTGTTGAGAGGGGGGATGCCAGGGTGCTGTAACCACAGATGAAGCGGCGGTAGAAGTTCGCAAACCCCAGGAAACGATGCTGATGCACTCTGGATGTGGTTGAGGCCAATGCACCACTGCTCTTACCTTGTCTGCATCCATCTGTATATGTCCTGCAGCGCTGACATATCCTAGGAAGGAAATGGTGGAGCAATGGAATTCACACTTCTCTGCTCTAACGAAAAGCTGGTTCTCCAGGAGACGCTGAAGGACCTGTCGGATGTGGAGGACATGCTCTTGAGCTGAATGGGAAAAGACAAGGATGTCGTAGACAGACACGAACCGGTTCTGCATGTTCTGGAGCATGTTCTGGAGTTTGTCCGAATGGCATAACCGAGTACTCATAGTGCCCGCTAGCCATGTTAATTGCAGTCTTCCACTCATTTCCTTCCTGTATGCAAACCATATAGTAGGCATTCTGAAGGTCCAACTTAGAGAAGATGGTCGCTCCCTGAAGAGGTTCGAAAGCCGAGGAGATGAGTGAGGGTAACGGTTTTTAACCACAATGTCATTTATGCCCCGGTCGTCGATACACGGGCTGCGGGTGAGGCAGATGGACAAATACCACCTGCAGTGAGAGAGTCCTCAATGTTCTCCTCCATAGCCTTGGTCTCCGGACTCGGCAGGGAGTAAAGCCATCCCCGAGGTGGTGTAGTGCCTAGGAGAAGGTCAATGGCACGGTCATAGGGTCAATGTGGGGGAGAGACGTAGCGCGGTCCTTGTTGAAGAACTCCCGGACCAGGTACTCCAGGTACTCTGCAGGAATGGCTGAGAGATCCAAGGCTTCTCCCAAGCCTGCAGGAAGACGTCCCGGGGCAGACTTTGCCAACTTAAGAGACTGTGCATGGCAGAACCGTCTCCAAACAACGATAGACCCAGTAGCACAGTCGATCAGGGGATTGTGGAGCCACGAATACCCCAAAACCACGTTGACAGATTCTATGAGCAGGAACTGCTTACATTTCCTGATTCGTAGGTTGATAAGAACCGTATTGCGGGTGACTCTGCCAATAGAGCGCCCATCCAGTGCTCTGAAGTCCATGGGAATTGAGTGTCACGATTCTTCAAAATCGAACCCAGAAGCAGACCAGGACAAGGAGAGTAGGAAGAAGGTGAGTATTTATTTACAAGTGAATGTGAGTGGGTAGATACATCCAGGTGGCGTAGCGGGCAGCGGTGGTGAGTTGATGGGAGTAAATAGGTGGATCCAATGGGGAAGCGGAATCCTCCGATGACCAGGCGGGAATGGGGTAAATGATCCGGGTGAGTAACTGAAGACAGAACAAACGGAGGTAAGTTGAAGGCAAGCAAGACGTACAAAACAACAAAACAAATTCTATCCAACTTGAGGCTGATACTATGGCACAACATACTGTTCATGGCTAACGATCCGGCAGGGAATGGATGTCAGGTCAGAGCTTTTGAAGGGGAGAGGTGATGATCAGGACAGGTGTGCAGATTACTGATGGGATACAGGTGCGGGTGAACATCGATCTCCCAACAAGCTAATTTGCCCGGCAACCAGACAGGGTGCGTTCCAGGACACCGGAAACACACTCCAGGACAGAAACACAGGCAAACACAGACTCAGGAAGCGGGGTTCGTGACATTGAGAGGAGTTGATTGGAGATTCCCAGCTCTGACACCAATGGAGTGTCGATAAAGCTCTCGTCGGCCACAGTGCCAATGAGCACCTGGAGAGATTTGGCCTGGTCACCCCATAACAGGGTGGTATGGAGATGCGTACGAGTAATGGGAGATCCCTGTATGGCTCACCAGAGAACTCGTACTTACTGATGAGGTTTTTTTAATGGACAGGTGGAAATATTGTGTCCTGTAGTTTCGCAATACATACAGCTCCTGGTGCTCAACCTGCATAAACTTTCATCTGGAGACAATCTAGCCTTTCCCAGTAGCTTGGGCTCTGGTCAAGGAGATGAGGGAGTCTAGGTCCATGGGCAGCTCCCGGGCAGCAAGCTTGTCATTAATCACTGATAATCTTTGAAGGAACTCGTCTAGCAGGGCTCCCGGGTTTGAGGCAATCTCAGCCGCCAACTTGCAAAAATCCACTGCGTAGTTTGCCACACTACGGGAGTCTTGCCGTAGTTGGAGCAACTTACGAGCAGCCTCTCTCCCGGACATCGGAGAATTGAACAATTCACCTACTTCCGCCACAAACTCCTCCAGACTGAGGCAAATGGTGGACTGTTACTACCACACCGACTTAGCCCAGGCGTGTGCCCTCCGGGACATCAGCGTTATCAAATATGCTATCTTTGAGCGGTCCGAGGGGAACGAAGAAGGCTGCGGGTTGAAGATGAGGGAGCACTGGGAGAGAAACGCACGGCAGGTTCCAGAATCTCCAGCGTAGTGCCTCTGGAGGAGGTAAGCGAGGTTCTTGGGACACCGGGGTAGGCTGGGAAGAAATGCCGCTGGTGGCGGGGTTGCTGAGAGTCTGGGGAATTACTGTAGTGACTTGCTGCCTAGTTGGGAATCTGCAGTGCTCCAGCAATGTGTCGAACACATGGTCATGGTGTTCTGCCATGGTATGGAGTCTCTCCATAAGGCATTGCAACTCCCCATGTCTTCCAATGGTGGCTCCTTGGAAGTAGAGAGCCTTGCGGAGCTGGTACGAGCCTGCTGGGTCAGTCATGGCCAGTTCGTACTATCACGGCTCAGGCTAAGACCCAGATGCAGACACAGGAGGCGGATAGTACGAGTCTCAGAGTTTATTATAGTACACGCGGCAGTCAAAACGGAAGTCAAGGCAGACAAAAAAGTCAGAACTGAGAAGACTAGGAAAAACAAAACTAGAGCACAGGGAACACACTGGTAGGACTTGGTGGGACAAGACAAACTGGCAACAGATAAACAGAAAAGGCAGGTATAAATACACAAGGGATAATGGAGGGAAATAGGAGACACCTGGTGGGGGGTGGAGACAAGCACAAAGACACGTGAAACAGATAAGAATGTGACACTGTCCCTCTCTCTCTCCCTCTCCATCTCTTCTTTAACAAGCATCAATGTTGTTGACGTTCTGCTAGGGATCTGTTTTCAGCGTATTACATCTCCAGTCAATAACCGATGCAAAGCGTTTATTCTGTGTTCCCATTTAATTAGCTAGTAAATAAATAATTAAACCAATTTGTGAAGTATTGAATAATAAGTCAGGCCCAGGTTTTTGCAGATGCAAGGAGATTACGACTGTTCACAATGTTGATATAATACAAGGTTATGATTAATAAGTTGACTGTTTATACAAATGTGATTGGTAAAGACCTTTTAGAGTTTAATTCGGGAGATGATAACTCTTTAAAAACCGCTCTCGTGGTGCCCCAGATCCTAATGAGTTGGAAAAGAGATTATCTCAATGAGAAAAAACCTGTATAAATAAAGGTAAAATTAAATTAAAATAAAACAATGAGTTAATTGTTACATGATGGATTTAGTCAGGTAACAATTAAAAACAGTTTTGAAGACTTCAAACGATATCGATGTCTTCTATGTACCTGTTTAGTACTGTGTCAAAATCAGAGGGAGACTAAAATACATCTGTGTCTCTGTGAACCCCCTGAACTCGGTTTAATGGATCACATGAAAACAACTCAAATCAAACAGGATTGAATTCAAACAACCACTGACTGTGAGATGGTCTTTTACAAAGGTCTGAGGCTGTTAGCAAAGGTCAGCTTGGGGTTTGCAAACAGACATTCATCTGAGAAACAAGCCTCTCAGAGGAAAGTGAGAGAGAAAAAGGTAATTCACTGAAAATGGTTCTCTTGAAAAGAGAGAAAGGCAAGACCACAGCAATAGGCACACTTCAAAAAGAACCACAGAAAAGATAGTAAATAGAGGCCGAGAGGAATAGAGAGTCAGAAATAGAAAGATGGAGAGAGAGAATGTGTAACACACAGAGAGATAGGGTTATGAAATTATCCAGAATATGTGTGTGGGTGTGAGGGAGGAAGAGGATTCTACTCAACATATAATTACCCTATTTAAAAACTGACAGATAGACAGAGGGCACCAACACTGAGACTGACAGGAACTGACAGGAACTGACAGGGACTGACAGGGACGATGAGACACATGCCCAGGACAACAATACAAGTCAGGAGGGAAAAAACACATGTTAAAGGCCTATTAGAGAGAGGGAAGGACAGGTAGAGAGAGCGAGAGAGAGAGATGTGAAGAGATGAAAACTGAAGACATATAGGACTGTTTTCTCTCTTTTCTTAGTAATTACTTCTCACTTGCTTCCCCCCCACACACACACACAGTGAACACAGAACTGTAGGCTGAATGAGGCTGAATGAGGCTGATACGGTTGGCATGGAAACCCCATGCTTATACATTTCTATATATATATAAGGACAACTACAGAGGGAGGGAGGCATGTTTATTTTCTGAGCCTCTGAAAAAAGGGAAGGGATAGAATAGACGGATGAAGCCAAAATGCTCTGGTCATAGGGTAGGTAGTGTGAGGTTGTGTACAGGCTAAACCTGGAACAGAGGGATGGGGGGGTGGAACTGACTGGAGAGATGGAGGGAGGGATGGAGAAAGAGAAATGGAGGGATGGGGGACTGATGGAGAATAGATGAGAAGTTTTTGTGATAGATGTTTTGGAAATAAGGGATTTGGTGCACATTACTGCACCAGATATGTAAATATGAAAAGGAGGAGGCTGGAAAGGGAAAGAAAGATGGAGGAAGCAAAGAGAGAGAGTTCTCAGATGGCAAGAGAGATGTGTGTGGGTGAGATGGAACATGAAACCTATAGAGTCATGTGGGGGAGTTGTATGAACCGTGATCCTGTGTGCATGTGTGTGTGTGCGTGTGGGCGTGTGTGCGTTTGTCCCTACATGCTGTGTGTGAGTGCAAGCGCAACATGAAAACAACCCCAGCATCAATACCTCAGTTCCCTTCAGGTTGTTGGGTCAATCATCTATCAAGGCCCCACCATAACCAGTCATCTATTCTAACTCTTCCTTCTAAGCCTCCCCTAACCTCTCACTCTGGGTAATAACCTCTTACCAATAGGTCATATGAGGCCTCACCATTACCAGTAATCTATTCTATCACCATTCCCAGTCATCTATTCTAACTCTCCTGTCTAAACGTGGACAATGTGGACAAGAGACAACTACAAATACCTAGGTGTCTGGCTAGACTGTAAACTCTCCTTCCAGACTCATATTAAACATCTCCAATCCAAAATCAAATCTAGAATCGGCTTTCTATTTCGCAATAAAGCCTCCTTCACTCACGCCGCCAAACTTACCTTAGTAAAACTGACTATCCTACCGATCCTCGACTTCCGATCCTCGACTTCTGATCCTCGACAAAATAGCTTCCAATACTCTACTCAGCAAATTGGATGTAGTCTATCACAGTGCCATCCGTTTTGTTACCAAAACGCCTTATACCACCCACTACTGCGACCTGTATGCTCTAGTAGGCTGGCCCTCGCTACATATTCGTCGCCAGACCCACTGGCTCCAGGTCATCTATAAGTCTATGCTAGGTAAATCTCTGCCTTATCTCAGCTCACTGGTCATGATAACAACACCCAACTGTAGCACACGCTCCAGCAGGTATATCTCACTGGTCATCCCCAAAGCCAACACCTCCTTTGGCCTTTCCTTCCAGTTCTCTGCTGCCAGTGACTGGAACAAATTGCAAAAATCGCTGAAGCTGGAGACATACATTTCCCTCACTAACTTTAAGCATCAGCTATCTGAGCAGCTAACCGATCACTGCAGCTGTACATAGTCCATCTGTAAATAGCCCACCCAATCTACCTACCTCATCCCCCATATTTTTTTTAATTTACTTTGCTTCTCTTTTGCACACCAGTATCACTACTTACACACCATCATCTGCTCATCTATCACTCCAGTGTTAATCTGCTAAATTGTAATTACTTTGCTACTTTGGCCTATTTATCGCCCTACCTCCTCATGCCATTTGCACACACTGTATATAGACTCTTTTTTTTTCTATTGTGTTATTGACTGTACACTTGTTTGTTCCATGTGTAACTCTGTGTTGTTGTCTCTGTTGCACTGCTTTGCTTTATCTTGGTCAGGTCGCAGTTGTAAATGAGAACTTGTTCTCAACTGGCTTACCTGGTTAAATAACGGTGAAATAAAAAAATAAGCCTCCCATAACCTCTCACTCGGTGTCCCAATAGGTCATATGAGGCCTCACCACTACCAGTAATCTATTCTAACACCATTACCAGTAATCTATTCTAACTCTCCTGTCTAAGCCTCTCATAACCTCTCACTCGGTGTCCCAATAGGTCATATGAGGCCTCACCACTACCAGTAATCTATTCTAACACCATTACCAGTAATCTATTCTAACTCTCCTGTCTAAGCCTCCCATAACCTCTCACTCGGTGTCCCAATAGGTCATATGAGGCCTCACCACTACCAGTAATCTATTCTAACACCATTACCAGTAATCTATTCTAACACCATTACCAGTAATCTCTTCTAACACCACTACCAGTAATCTATTCTAACACCATTACCAGTCATCTATTCTAACGCCATTACCAGTAATCTATTCTAACGCCATTACCAGTAATCTATTCTAACTCTCCTGTCTAAGCCTCCCCTAACCTCTCACTCTGGGTCCCAATAGGTCATATGAGGCCTCACCACTACCAGTAATCTATTCTAACACCATTCAAAGTCATCTATTCTAACACCATTTCCAGTAATCTATTCTAACTCTCCCTTCTAAACCTCCCCTAACCTCTCACTCTGGGTCCCGGTATAGGACAAACAGCTTGATTTTTAAGATGCAAAGTCTACGTCCCAAATGGCACCCTATTCTCATGCAGTGCACTATGTTTGACTAAGGTCCATAGGGCTTTGGTCAAAGGTAGTGCATCATATAGGGAACAAGCTGCCATTTGTTACACTGCCAAACAGGTTTCCAGATACAGTATCCAGCCTCTGAACTATTGACTTCCAGCAGAAATGTCATCCCGATCCCACGTCATGCATGTCCATTTCAGAGCCAGACGCACTGTGAACGGAATCCATTGTGTTCGCCTCAATACGCAATGGAGAAAATAAGAGAATGTGATTGGTCCGTTATGCGCTTAGAATACCTTACCCTGCGCTGTATTTGTCCCTCTTTTCCTACTGAATGGGCCTATTAGGGTGGATCAGTGAGCCAGTGACAGGTGCAGGTAGACCGATTGTACACAAAGCAATGCACACACCCACACGTCGCTCCTATTTCTGCCATTCATGTACACTGCTGCCAACACGCACACATACACAAACACACACACACACGCACACGCACACAAACACACACACACACAGTCCGTGCTATTCTGTCATTCATTTACACTGCTGCAATGTGTGTTCTATTGGACACAATACTGGACCGTATTCTCATTATCATACTCCACTGGCTAATGAGCTTTCTACTGTGTGGAGTTAAGCGGTGTGTGTATGTCTGTGTTGGTGTGTCGGTGTGCATCCGGTGTGTGTGTGTGTGTGTTGGGGTTGAATGATAATGACCTTGCATTGTGTTTGGGGGATTAGACCGCAGTTTGCTTTCTGTGAAACAAGCTGCCCAGAGGAGTCTGCTCCCTGATATAATTTCTCACTTCTGGTACCCACTTCATACAACATTTATTCTAGCTCTCGTGTAATTACGGATTTTTAAACACTCAGATGAAAGAAATATAAATATATTCTGAAGCATAGATTCATCTTATCGAGGGTTTACCAAGACTTCATGAACGCCCTATCAAGCCTTTATAAGTTGTAGTTTGTTTAAAGTGGTACCTTGACCTTTCTTT